>NC_091951.1:348018266-348318266 GCF_031021105.1 Erythrolamprus reginae
AAAAGAAGAAATAGAGGAAGGGAAGGTAAAAGAGAGAAAGAGAAAGAAAGAAAGGCAACTTCAAAGAAAGGCTAACTGAGCATCTCTCACTCTCTCTCTCTTTCTATCCCTCTTTCTTTCTTTCTCTTCCTTTCTGTCTCTCCTCTTCCTTTATCTCCTCTCTCTCTCCCTCTTTCTCTCCCCCCTCTCTCTTTCTCTCGGTTAATGCAAAGAGCCACTGCAGCCCGCCGTCCGCAGGAAAGCAGGACCGCTCCGAAGCCTGCCCACGTCGCGAAGGGGCTCGGCGGGAGAGCGCGGAAGAGCAACAGCCGTGGGAGACGAAGGGAGAGAAGCCGGCGGAACCGCCTTGAAGGCATCCAGCCGTCCCAGGCACATCTTGGGGTCTGCCTTGGCGCATAACTTTGCTGAGAGCACTTTCGTCCCGGGCTCATCCCCCGCCGCCTGCTTTTCTCTCTCTCCTTCCCTGCGCCGCTGCTCCGCTCGATCGGAGGCTCCAGAGACCTGCCTTTTCTCCCCCTTCCCCGCTGCCACCGCCCGCTGGCTGCGAGCGCTCTGCCAGGCGGCCAGGAGGCATTCAGCGCGTGGAGGAATGGGAAGCTCAAACGCCAGTGGCTTCAGCTTCCCATTCCTCCATGCACTTCGCCCTGAATGCTTCCTGGCCGCCTGGCAGAGCACTCGCAGCCCGCCATCCCCAGGAAAGCAGGACCGATCCAAAGCCTGCCCACGTCGCGAAGGGGCTCGGCGGGAGGGCGCGGAAGAGCAACAGCTGTGGGAGACGAAGGGAGAGAAGCCGGCAGAACCGCCTTGATCCAGCCGTCCCAGGCGCGTCTCGGGGTCTGCCTTGGCGCATAACTTTGCTGAGAGCACTTTCGTCCCGGGCTCGTCCCCCGCCGCCTGCTTTTCTCTCTCTCCTTCCCTGCGCCGCTGCTCCGCTCGATCGGAGGCTCCGGAGACCTGCCTTTTCTCCCCCTTCCCCGCCGCCACTGCCCGCTGGCTGCGAGCGCTCTGCCAGGCGGCCAGGAAGCATTCAGCGCGTGGAGGAATGGGAAGCTCAAACGCCAGTGGCTTCAGCTTCCCATTCCTCCATGCACTTCGCCCTGAATGCTTCCTGGCCGCCTGGCAGAGCGCTTGCAGCCCGCCGTCCCCAGGAAAGCAGGACCGCTCCGAAGCCCGCCCACATCGTGAAGGGGCTCGGCGGGAGGGCACGGAAGAGCAACAGCTGTGGGAGACGAAGGGAGAGAATCCGGCAGAACCGCCTTGATCCAGCCGTCCCAGGCGTGTCTCGGGGTCTGCCTTGGTGCATAACTTTGCTGAGAGCACTTTCATCCCAGGCTCGTCCCCCGCCGCCTGCTTTTCTCTCTCTCCTTCCCTGCGCTGCTGCTCCGCTCGATTGGAGGCTCCGGAGAGGCAGGAGCTGGGCGCTGGCCTGCCTTTTCTTCCCCCCCGCCGCCCGCTGGCTGCGAGCGCTCTGCCAGGTGGCCAGGAAGCATTCAGGGCGAAGTGCATGGAGGAATGGGAAGCTGAAGCCACCGGCGTTTGGGCTTCCCATTCCTCCACGCGCTGAATGCCTCCTGGCTGCCTGGCAGAGCGCTCGCAGCCAGTGGGCGGTGGCGGCGGGGAAGGGGGAGAAAAGGCAGGCCAGTGCCCATGCACTTCGCCCTGAATGTTTCCTGGCCGCCTGGCAGAGCGCTCGCAGCCCGCCGTCCCCAGGAAAGCAGGACCGCTCCGAAGTCTGCCCACGTCGCGAAGGGGCTCAGCGGGAGGGCGCGGAAGAGCAACAGCTGTGGGAGACGAAGGGAGAGAAGCCGGCAGAACCGCCTTGAAGGCATCCAGCCATCCCAGGCGCATCTCGGGGTCCCCCCCCCCAGCCAAAAACTCAAAGCAGCAGAGGCGGGGCCGGCGGCTATTCAATGTCGGGGCCGCACAGGCGGTTGCGCGCGCTCCCGATCTCCCTGCTAGGCCCCTCGGAATTAAAAATAAAAAAAGGCTTTGTGGGCGACAGTCCCCCCTGCCACCGTTCGGATCCCCCCACCCCCAAGCAGAAGCCAAGGACCCCCAGAAGAGTGGGGCGGCAGGGGAGGCGAACACCTCTCCGCTTACCAAGTGCCGGGATACGAGCCGAGAGGAGCCGGGCACTGGATTGCCTTCCTTCATTGTAGCGGAAGCTGCCGAAAGCGTCAGGGGGGCACGGCTCCTCTCGGCTCGTATCCCGGGTGTGAGCTCGGGAGGCGAACAAAAATGTCGCTCTCATCCGAGCTCTTATCTCGAGTTGCTCGCAAGTAGAGCAGCTCGTATGTCGGGGTTCCACTGTATAGGCCTGGGGAAGTTATCTCAATTCCCCCATGCCTGACGGCATGATCTGAAGTTTCCGGACACTTTTCAAAGGTAGCCCAATGTAGAGAGTGTTGCAGTAATTGAACCTCGAGGTGATGAGGGCATGAGTGACTGTGAGCAATTACTTCCTGTCCAAATAGGGCCGCAACTGGTGCACCAGGCGAACCTGGGCAAACGCCCTCCTCGCCACAGCCGAAAGATGATGTTCCAATGTCAGCTGTGGATTGAGGAGGACGCCCAAGTTGCGAACCCTCTCTGAGGGGGTCAGTAGTCCCCCCCCCCAGGGTAATGGATGGACAGATGGAATTGTCCTTGGGAGGCAAGACCCACAGCCACTCCGTCTTGTCTGGGTTGAGTTTGAGTTTGTTGACACCCATCCAGGCCCCAACAGCCTCCAGGCACCAGCACATCACTTCCACTGCTTTGGTGACTGGACATGGGGTGGAGATGTATAACTGGGTATCATCGGCATATTGATGATACCTCACCCCATGCCCTTGGATGATCTTTACCCTTCTGGGCTCTGGGTATGTTTTTTCTATCACAGAAAATGAGGTTGAATGTGTATAATTTTAGAAGAGCTGCGTGTGCGGTATGTGGGTACATACACATACAGTTTATATAGTAGATAATGTATATTTTTGTGTGCCTGTAATATGTATGTACACATATGGCATGTATACACAGGATTAAATAGTATATTTGGATGTTCAGTAACAGTGAATAGATAGGAAAATTGTATCTCTTTGAGGGGAGGAGGGGCCAGGGACCCTAATCCAAACCCAAACCCTTGATGTGAGTGATGTCAAATTGGCCACATGACTTTTAAGCCATCTCCATTCACATGATCGTCAAGCCACTCCCACCTGGTCACATGGCCAGCAAATTTCACCCACAAATTAAGCCACTACCACAGTGTGGTAGTACACATTTTTGCAGCCCTTCACTGCTTGGGGGCACACCGCTGTTAACTAGTGCCAGATTTAATAGGAACCCCCCCCCCATTTTGACTATATGTTGCCTGTTTGAAGGAATGAGGCTATCCACATGTGCAGATATTTGGAGATGCCATGGGAACTTCGTTTTAACCGTAGTTTGTCATGCACCACTCAAACAAAGGCTTTGCAGAAATCTATGTAAATTGCATCTATTGCTTTACCCTGGTCAAAATATTTTTGCAGTGTAGGAGTTGCAGATTACAGGACACATTTTTTTCCTGAAACCAATATAATCCATAGCTATCTGTTCAAACAATACACATTTTTTTAATAAACTTTATTGATTATCATAAAATAGACGAACACACTTACAAACATTAAACATATAACTGGGTTTACGATTACCCCTCTCATCTTAGAAGTCTATTTGTATACAGAAAAAGAATACACTATAAATTCATTAAATTCACATGCTAATTTGAACGAAAAGAAGAATTTTTTTCAAACATTATAATAAAAAGAATAAACAGGAAAAAAGAAAGAAAGAAGAGATCATTTCAATATATTCATACTTTTCCATATTATTTACATTTTATTTTTATTTTTGTTTATCCACATATATACCTTGTCCCAAATAATATAAAATTCTGATTCTTCTTGGTTATTCAACTGTCTTGTCATCATATCCATCTCTGCGCAATCTAATATTTTCTTTACTACCTCTTCTTCTTTGGGGACATTTTCTCCTTTCCAATTTTGCACATAAAATATGTCAAAATATGAATTACTAAGTTAAAAATATATTTCTTGTATGTCTGCTTCGTTATGCCTAATAAGTAAAACTCTGGGGTTTTCTCTACCTCTTGTAATGTTATTTCTTTTATCAGTTTTTCTATCATTTTCCAATATAATTTGACTTTATCACAGGTCGACAGTTGATGATAATAAGAACCTATTTCTTTCTTGCATTTCCAGCATTTTGGGGACATATTGGGAAACATTTTGGCAATTCTATTTGGTGGGAGGTGCCACCTATAAAACATCTTAATTTGGTTTTCTTTTAATGAAACTGATTTTGTCATGTTCCAATTTGTAATCCAAACTTTCTCCCATGTTTCTACATCGATTTCTCTACCTACATTTTTGCACCAATTTATCATATTATCCTTTAAAGTCAAATCAATATTTTTATATCCAATCATATATTTATATGCTTTCCCTATTGTTCTGACGGGCTCTCTGGTAGACTACTCCCAAAAATTCACAGGTACAAATTTCAGACACACACATGTTTAAAAATTCAAAACAATGTTCTTTATACTGAAAATTCACTTAAACTAAGCCCTCTTTTGGTATAGCAAAGAGCACTGGTCTCCAAACAAACTGGTAATTTGTACAAGTCCCTTATCAGTTCTGTGATACTTAGCTTGCAGTTGTGAGGCAATTCACAGTCCTTCTTCTTTCACAAAGTGAAACACACTTTGCTCTGGTTTAGTTTCAAAGCGGGGAAAAATCAGCACACAAAAAGTCAAAGTCAGTAAAGCAGTCACGAAACACAAGGATCAGATAATCCTCCTCAATGGTCAAACCCAGACACTGCTCTTTATAGCAGCCTCACTAATCACCACAGCCCCACCCAATCACAGGTGGCCTCATTTTCTTTGATAATAATCTCTCAGTTGTTGTTGCCTATGCATCGCTTTCTGTATGCATGGCTGCATCATTAACTCTTGTTCTGAATGCAAGGAGGAGCTAGATAATTGATCTCCTTCTGAGCTGGCTGCCACACTCTCCTCCACCCTGTCACTCATCTCTTCTTGGTCAGAGGAGCCTTCATCAGCAGATTCCACCGGGGGCAAAACAGGCCTGCAGCATGTGGATGTCTCCCCCACATCCACAGTCCTTGGGGCAGGAGCTGGGCCAGAGCTAACCACAATACCTATTAATTTACTTTGATTTGTGGTTAACAAATTACCTAGGAAATTTTTACTCTTATTGAAAGTGTATACCTTATTATCTCTTTGAAATCTAGACTGTATCTGAGTATATTGCCACAATACACTTCTTAACAGGATGGTAATTCACCCAAGAATTGTACAGAAGCCATTCTGCCTGACGTAGCAATTGCATTATTTTATACAGTGTGTTTCCTTTCTACAAAAATCTAATTTCACAGGAACCCAGAATGGATGGTTAGAGCAGATTCAGCCAGCATTAACATTTGTGTCCTGACTCCTGTCTGTATGCGAAAACTCACAAACAACAGATGGTTAGAAACCCTATCCAAGAAGGAGCTTTGAATAAACAGTCTAGGTGGCCTTGAAAACAAATATATATATATATATATATATATATATATATATATATATATATATATATATATATATTTAATATGGACTACTAAATCTGTTCTCCTGTATTATCGAAGTCTAGTAAAAGAAGCCAGCAACATAATACTGGCTCGTAGCTACAGATGTTAAAACATTAATATCCAATAAACCTTTGGAAAATAGGTTTATCATTGTTTCTACAAAGCTTCCATCATACTTTTGCTTTTTTTAAAAATTTTCTAAATGAAACTTTTACTTAAAAAATGTTCTGTCGGGCTCTCTGGTAGAATCCTCCCAGAAATTCACAGGTACAAATTTCAGACACACACACGTTTGAAAATTCAAAGCAATGTTCTTTATAATGAAAATTCACTTAAACCAAGCCCTCTTTTGGTATAGCAAAGAGCACTCGTCTCCAAACAAAGTGGTAATTGGTACAAGTCCCTTATCAGTTCTGTGATACTTAGCTTGCAGCTGTGAGGCAATTCACAGTCCTTCTTCTTTCACAAAGTGAAACACACTTTGCTCTGGTTTAGTTTCAAAGCGGGGGGAAATCAGCACACAAAAGGTCAAAGTCAGTAAAGCAGGCACGAAACACAATGATCAGATAATCCTCCACAATGGCCAAACCCACAGGCTGCTATTTATAGCAGCCTCACTAATCACCACAGCCCCACCCAAACATAGGTGGCCTCATTTTCTTTGATAATAATCTCTCAGTTGTTGCTGCCTATGCATCGCTCTCCACATGCATGGCTGTATCATTAACTCTTGTTCTGAATCCAAGGAGGAGCTAGATAATTGATCTCCTTCTGAGCTGTCTGCCCCACTCTCCTCCTCCCTGTCACTCAAGTCTTCTTGGTCAGAGGAGCCTTCATCAGCAGATTCCACCGGGGGCAAAACAGGCCTGCAGCATGTGGATGTCTCCCCCACATCCACAGTCCTTGGGGCAGGAGCTGGGCCAGAGCTAACCACAACAGCTACCGGGATGCCGTATTGCCCCATTCTGGCTGCAACCCACTACTGACACCGTCTTGATATTTTAAATCCTTTCCCCATTTTAAAATGGCTTCTCCTCCAAAAATATGGAATTATTGGGGACCAAAAAACCCCCCTCTTTATGAACTAAAATCTCATTTTGTAGAAAAAACAGACTTTGCAGGAGTTGCCACCTCTCATGAGATGACAGCTGGGCTGCCTCTGGGTCTTTCGAGATCTCATGTAAGCCGGCTGACATTTTGTGATATTTGCAAGAGTACCGTAATTCTTCAAGTTACTGGACGTGAAGGACACGTCTGTGTCATTTTCTTGGCAGAGGGACAAAAGTATTTGCTGTCATCTTCTTCCAGAATTCTTTTTTCAACTTCTTCCTCTCTCCGACAGCTTTGAGATTTCCTGATAGTTCTACCAACTGTTTATTGATCAGACACAAATCTTGCTTAATTTCTAGGTCCAGGCAAGTCATCTGGGTCTTACCTGTTTATCTTTTTATGTGTGAGCTTTCAAGTCATTCTTAAGTCCTAGAGACTGTTTGAGTAAGTGCAACATTTTAAAATGGTTTACCCCTGTATCGGGTTCTTTTTCTGTCGTCAGATTTCTATGTTTCTATGTTTCTATGTTCCTACCCAGTAAGGGACACACTGTAGTAAAATGGGAGATGCGCGCACTGCTTCGGGTCACTGGTGTGTGTGCATGCAGGTCTCAGTGAGATTTTGCTTCTGCACATGTGCAAAAAGCAAACTTTTGTGAGAGGGCACTCATGTGCAAAAGAGATTTTGGCGATTTTTTGGCTTCTGTGCAGCGCAGAATCGCTGAAATCTCTCTCAGGCGCAGAAGCTAAATCTCGCTGGCAACCCGAAGTTGTGCGTGCAACGCACTGGAAGCAGCAGTAAGTAGCAACTCCCACCTGATTTGCCAGTACTTTGTGTTCAGCCGGCATATGCCACACGCCTTCAATTAAAGGGAAATTTAGCCAAGCAGACACACAGATACACGAGAGAATGCAATTAAATGTTCTTTATCCAAACAAAAAAGAAACAGAACTCCCTTTTAAACTTCTCCGTAGACTTGGGGCGGCTCACAACACAATAAAACAATTTATAACAAATCTAATAATTTAAAAAAACATTTTAAAAATCCCATTATTAAGCATACATATATACAAACATACCATACATAAATTCTAGAGGCCCAGGGGAAATATCTCAATTCCCCCATGCCTGGTGGCAAAGGTGGGTTTTAAGGAGTTTATGAAAGGCAAGGAGGGTGGGGGCAGTTCTAATCTCCGGGGGAAGCTGGTTCCAGAGGGTCATGGCCACCACAGAGAAGGCTCTTCCCCTGGGACCCGCCAGACGACATTGTTTAGTCGACGGGACCCGGAGAAGGCCAACTCTGTGGGACCTAATCGGTCACTGTGATTCGTGTGGCAGAAGGCAGTCCCAGAGATATTCTGGTCCGATGCCATGAAGGGCTTTATAGGGGTTCTATAGAACCAGTCCAAACCATAGGAACCCACCTGTGTATCAAAGGAGCTGTGAAGTCCATGGATATCAAAATGGAGAACGCAAAATCCCGCAGATAAATCACTGGCTTAAAGGATGGTGTCGACATAAGAACTTCGGCTTCCTCGACCATGGCCTGCACTATCTCCAAGAAGGGCTTCTAGCAAGTGATGGGCTACACCTCACTAGGCAACCGACTAGCCCAACTCATCAGGAGGGCTTTAAACTAGCTCTGAGAGGGGAGGGTGACCAAACTATACAACAAAACACTGAACAAAACAAGGAAGGGGAACGGGACAAGCCTACAAACAAACCTGAGAATAAAAAATTTCTACCTGCAAACAAACACAAACATCTAAAATGCCTGTACACGAATGCACAAAGCTTGGGAAACAAACAGGATGAACTGGAATTATTAATACACGAGGGCCAATACGATCTAATTGGAATCACAGAAACCTGGTGGGATGAAACACACGCCTGGAACACACAGATAATGGGTTACAACCTCTTCAAGAAGAACAGGTCAAACAAGAAAGGAGGAGGTGTTGCACTATACATCAAAGACCACTACACTGCCACAGAACTACATCCAACCAAAGATGATAACCCCCTAGAAATCATATGGGTCAACATAAAAGAAAAAAAGAGCAACACCACAATTGGAGTATACTACAGACCACCCAATCAAACAGACACAATGGACGACCTCTTCACATGCCAACTAACAGACATATGCAACAAACACAGCACGACAATAATGGGGGACTTCAACTACCCAGACATCAACTGGAAAACTAACTCAGCACCAAGCGGAATGTCTGCCAAATTTCTTTCCAGTCTAGCTGACAACTTTCTAACCCAAAAAGTTGAAACAGGAACCAGAGGGAATGCTATATTAGACCTAATACTAACAAACAGGGAAGAAACAATAGAGGGAACAGAAGAAGAAGGGAAACTGGGAGAGAGCGACCACGTCATCCTCAAATTCAACATAGTGCAATCACTAGCTACTATACCCAACACCACTACAGTCCCAGACTTCAGAAAAGCGGACTTTAACAAGCTCAGAGCGAACCTTGAACAATGCCCCTGGAATGAACTCTTAGAAGGAAAAACCACTCAGGAAGCCTGGGTGATCCTAAAAAACAGCATCATAGACTCCCAAAACAACGCAATCCCCATGAAAAGGAAAAACAGGAAAACCAAAACTAAACCTGCATGGCTAAACAAAGCCCTCGCAGATGACATAAAAGGAAAAAAAGCTAAGTACAAACAATGGAAAGAAGGACTCATAACCAAAGCGGAATATCAGCAAACAGCCAGTTCCTGCAAACAAAAAATAAAAACAGCAAAGGCACAATATGAACAACACCTTGCAGCGGAAGTCAAAGACAACAAAAAAAGATTCTTCCAACACATCAACAATAAGAAGAAAATCAAAGAAACAATCGTCACACTAAAAAACGAAGAGGGTAGAGAAATCACAGACAGCAATGACCAAGCACAGCTACTCAACACCTACTTTGCATCAGTCTTCACACAAAAGGGAACCTCCCTCCAACCAATCTGCAATTTAACTGCAACAAACTGCCCCAGAACCAAACTCAACATAGACAAAAGCACAGTGAGGGACTACCTGAGGGAACTCAACGAATACAAATCACCAGGGCCAGACGGACTTCACCCCAAAGTCCTAAAAGAATTGGCAGACACCATAGCGGAACCACTCCTCCTCATCTACCAAATATCCTGGATCACTGGAGACCTACCGGAAGACTGGAAGCGAGCTGATGTAGTCCCCATCCACAAAAAAGGCAAAAAGACCGACCCAGGTAACTACAGACAAATCAGTCTGACCTCTATACCTGGAAAAATACTAGAGAAAATAATCAAAAAACAACTTACCCACTTCCTAGAAACAAACAAGATCATATCCAATAGCCAGCACGGATTCATCAGAAACAAATCATGCCAAACCAATCTCATATCATTTTTCAACACCATAACCAAGTCAGTTGACCAACGCAACTCAGTGGACCTCATATACTTGGACTTCAGTAAGGCTTTTGATAAAGTCGACCACAATCTCCTAATCCACAAACTAGAAAAAAATGGAGTAGATTACTACACATGTAGATGGATAAACAGTTGGCTGACCAACCGCACCCAACGAGTTGTCCTCAACGGCACCAAATCCACATAGAAAAAAGTAGACAGTGGAGTACCACAGGGCTCTGTCCTGGGTCCTGTACTCTTTAACATCTTCATCAACGACCTGGACGAGGGAATAAAAGGGGAACTAATAAAATTTGCAGATGACACCAAGCTGGCGGGGGTAGCCAACACCCTTGAGGACAGGCTCAGAGTACAAGAAGACCTAGACAGACTATCACAGTGGGCCCATACCAACAAAATGAGGTTCAACACCGACAAATGCAGAGTCCTCCACCTCGGCAAAAAGAACCCTAGACATACATACAGCCTGGGAGATACCCCACTCAGCAGTAGTGACTGCGAAAGAGATCTTGGTGTCTTGGTGGACAATCAACTAAACATGAGTCAGCAATGTGCAGCAGCAGCCAAAAAAGCCAACTCAATCCTAAGCTGCATCAACAGAGGAATACGCTCCAAGACCAGGGAAGTACTAATACCACTCTACTATGCCCTGGTCAGACCCCACCTGGAGTACTGCATCCAATTTTGGTCACCTCACTACAAAAAAGACATTGAAACTCTGGAGAAGGTGCAAAAAAGAGCAACCAAAATGATTAGGGGACTCAAAACCAAGACTTACGAAGAGAGATTGAGAGAACTGGGCATGGACACCCTAGAAAAAAGAAGGTCTAGAGGGGACATGATAACAGTTTACAGATACTTGAGGGGTTGCCACGGTGAGGAGGGGGTCTCTTTATTCCCCAGGGCACCAGAGGGCCGGACGAGGAACAATGGTTGGAAGCTGACCAAGGAGAGATTCAACCTGGAAATAAGGAAGAACTTCCTGACGGTCAGAGCGATCAACCAATGGAACTGCCTGCCAGGGGAGGTGGTGAACTCCCAATTCTGGACACCTTCAAGAGGAGATTGGACTTCCATTTGGCTGGGGTGCTGTAGGGTTTCCTGCTCAGGCAGGGGGTTGGACTCGATGACCTAACTGTCCCTTTCAACTCTATTAATTTAAAGAAAAATCATATTATTAATCCCATAGTAAAGCATTTTCCTATTAAAATGAAGAATAGCAATAGCGTTTAGACTTATATACCACTTCACAGTGATTTACAGCCCTCTCTAAACAGTTTACAGAGAGTAAGTATATTGCCCCCAACAGCCAGGCCTTTACAGCTTTGCGGAAGCTTTACCTTAGATGGTGGAGAATGGAATGATTTCCATTCATCCGGTCAGAACTGAAGAAGCTTCTTAGATGAGAAGCGAAAAATCTTCAAAGAAAAACCAGAAAGTCCAATTGCTTCTTGAAAAAGCACCTTTGGGACAATTTGTTAGCATCTAACTGGATACTTGTTGTTAACCAGGAGGGTGGATGGAAACAAGGGAAAATAACCATATGTTTTGGATGTGAAAACTCCAGATCCAGCTTTGCTTCTTCTGTAACCACTTGATTTTAAGTTGAGATGAGTAACACTTTCCTTCCTTCCTTCCTTCCTTCCTTCCTTCCTTCCTTCCTTCTTTCTTTCCTTCTTTCTTTCCCTCTCTTTCACCATCCAATTCTATCCGTAGATTCTCTCTCTGCTTATACTCTACAGGAGTCCAGATTATAATATTTTTTTGGAGAGAATGCAGAGAGAAAGGGAGAAAATGTATGCATTTTCACTCCAGGAATAAAATTGTGGATTTCAAAAATAAAATAGTTTTCTAATTATGCCCTCTTTTTAAAACTACCTCTGGGACCACATTCGAGAAATAAAATTTTCCTTTTAATTACAGGAATGAGAAGGGGGTATATCTCCGCTCTTACATGGCTGAAAATAAATTCCTTTTGCTCACCCTTTCTTGTGTTGTTAATAGAGGTTGCTACTAGCATACTCTTTTGATCCTGAAGAAAGCTAGGCTTTAAACATCTCTTAAAGAGCTACTCTAGAATATACATTCAAAGTCCTGCCCCTGCTTTTTGTTTGTTTGTTTGTTTGTTTGTCTGTTTTTATTTGTCAAACATGTACAAGAAAACAGGTTTTAGTATAAACATAGACATGAATGAAAGAAGTGATTACAAATAAATGGGGACAGTAGGACAGGGACGGTATTTATTTGTGTTGTTTTTTTTTAAATATAGTTTTTAATTGGTTTTTTAAAAAAATTAATAAAAAACAAAACAGAAAACATAAGTGTACCATCACCATACAGAAAAAAACCCTTCACCAGGGAAGAATCAAATTTTGTCCTTCATATGCTTTGTCTCTGGGTTACATTGTTCATTCTTTATAGAGTGATTGAATTTTATTTCTTACATTTGCATCGCTTACTGATGTTAATATATAATTTTTTACCTTTTCCCACTGCCTCATTGTTGCTGCTAATTTCCCTTCATTATAATTATGTAGTCTAATTTCCATAATTTCATAGTGAATGTGATCCACCATATATTTGCACCAATTTTTTATCGTCCATTTATTGTCATCTTTCCACCCAAGCACTATAGTTGCCTGGGCTCTTTCTATCGCTGCAATTTTGATTTCTTCGTATTCTTTTACCTCACTATTTTTTATCAATAATGCTGCTTCCTTGGTTATTTTCCAATTACCATTTGTAATTTTGTTCACTTCCACTTGTATTTGTTTCCAAAATTTTTGAACTTTATTACATTCCCAAAACATATGCATAAATACTCCTTTTTCCTTGCACCCATGCCAACAATTTCCTTTCTTCGTTATTTGAAAACGTGCTAATTGTACTGGTGTATAATACCATTTATGTAATATTTTTCTTCTCATCTCTCTTATTCTTGTATTTTTAATTTTTTTAATATTTTCAATTATACCCTCCATATCCCATTCATCAATTTCTAATTCGTCCTGCCAATATCTTGTCAATCCTTTTACTACTTGTTCTTCCACTTGTAATAATTCTCTCTATATATTACCTGTTTGTGCTTTTATATTCTTACACTTGTCCCTTAATATCTTTTCTAAATTTGTTTCTTGTCTCATAAATATTTCTTTGTTTTCCCTTTTACTTAAATATGTACTTATCGCATTAATTTGTAACCAGTTTTGTTGTCCCAGGCACCTCTCTATTTCATTTCTATTGATTCTTCCGTCCCTTTCATATAACTGTTCTAATCTCTGTATCCCTTTCCTCCTTAGTTCCCATATTATCATTGTGAGGTTACTTTCTTTCTTTGTATTTATCACATGCAGCGTTGCTAATTTAGAGTTTGTCATTTTCAATTTATCTTGCCATTTCATCCAACTCTCTATTATCGCTTTAGTAGGATCTAATAGTCTATTTATTTCTACCTTATTCCATTTCCTAAATAATAATTCCTGGTTCTTAATATCATTAATTTCTTTCTCTAATTCTACCCACGGTTTTTCCTCTAATAATTGTAATTTCATTAGCCTATCAATATGATATGCGTCCCTATAATACTCCAAGCTTGGATTTCCCCAACCTCCCTCGTCCTCCGTTGCTATCAGCCATTTTTTTTTAATCCTTGGTCTTTAATTACCTTCTATCCACACATTCAATTTAGTATCCCATTCTCTTATCTTTCTTATTGGGAAGGTTCCATGCATTACCTGTAAAATATATAGCATTTTTGGAATAATCATCATCTTTAAAGCTCTTACTTTAGCCAATCTTCTCAGATTTTTATTTCTCCAGTTCTTAATTTGTTTCTGAATTTTTTCCCATATTAAATTATAGTTAAATTCCACCATTTTTTTCGGATTCTTTAATAACCATACTCCTAAATATTTCATTTTCTTGCTACCCAATTTTAAACCCGATACCTTCCGTATTTCAATTTGTTCTTTAGGCCCTGTATTTAAACAAATGATTTCTGATTTTTCCATATTCACTCTTAACCCTGATTGGTTTTTAAACTCCTGAAGTATTGTAATCATTCTTTTAATCATATCTATTGGTGTTTCTGTAACTATTATAGCATCGTCTGCAAATAAATTTAATTTTAATTCCATGCTTCCTATTTGATATCCCTTCCATTGTGTATCTTTTCTAATTTTGTTTGCCAATATTTCAATTGCCATTGCGAAAAGCATCGGGGATAGGGGGCACCCCTGCTTGGTCCCATTATTTATTTCTATCTTCTCCGTTCTATTCCCGTTCACTCTGATGTAGGCTGTATTATCCTTATATATTTCTTTTATTATTTGACAAAACCCTTTCCCCATATTCAAAGTATTGCATAATTGGAACAAATACTCATGATTTATTTTGTCAAAAGCTTTGTAAACATCTAACTTTAGTAATCCCATTTTCCTTTTAGTTTTGGTAGCATGGTGGAGCACATTCACTATATTTCTAATTGGCTCATATATTCTTCTCCCTTTTATAAAACCATACTGGTCTTTCCCAATTATCCTTGGCAATATATTTTCCAACCTATTTGCTAAAATTTTCATAAAAATTTTATAATCTTGATTTAGCAGACTAATTGGTAAAATAGAATGGATTTTGCAAGCAAAACTATCCATAAATTGAAAAAAAATCATAAAAATGGGGGGGTCGTGCATTATATCAGCAAAATAAACCAATAAGATTTCAATTCAATTTTCATATCATTGTGTGCCGAAATGTTCAGACTACTTTCCAAGTGAAAAAAGTTTTCAAATTGACCAAACATAAGCACTTCAAATGAAGAGTTTTCGGTCCGGGTCGTATGTGACCCGAACATAACATTAGGAAGTTTTTTTGCCCAGCAAAAACTAAGCCCCCCACCCCCCCCAAAAAAAAATTTCATAGAGAGAACCCCTGAAATGATGAAAAGTCATGAAATTTCAAGTTTCAGATATGCAGGGAAAATTTTTTACCGGGGACTCAAACTTGGTTTCGGGTCACATAGGACCCGAACAGAACAGCAGGGTTAAGCCTTAAACGTATTTAAATGTTTCGATCATGTCCCCCCTTTTCCTTCTGTCCTCCAGACTATATAGATTGAGTTCATTAAGTCTTTCCTGGTCTATAGATCTCCATCTCTGCCAACACCCAATATCCGACAATATTGTCCACACATTAGATGTTGAGAATTTATCCTTTATGCAATGAATCCATAGATTTTATTCAGAACATGGGCTACTTAGGACGTTCTAGAAGATAGTAACTTTATCTTCCATATGTTAGAAAATAGTGAAACATAAAACACCCAGTGGCATGGATATTAAGTCAATGCTCAACATTTTTTCTAGCAAAAATAATTTCTCCCTCGCAAGATTTAAGTATTCTGTATATTCTGCGCTCAACCACTAAGCAACCTCACAGCATAAATTTCGAGAGGAACATTATAAATCTGTGGAAAGGTAAATCTGTTTGTACGCAACAGTGGTTTATTTCTTTTTTAAAAAGTTTCTGTTTGGGTAACTAGGAAGGAAGTCTGGAAAAAACACCAGAGTAAATGCACAACAAATGGCCTGTGGAATTTTTGAATCAGCTTCGAACAGTATTTCAGGTAGGTGAGCAACCATCCATTTAAAATTACTCTTTTCAAAGGGGAGTCTAAGAACTTCAATGATAGAGCATCTGTGGTGTTTTTAACAAGAAAGTGAACGCAAGAACAAGGGGGCACAATCTGAGGTTAATTGGTGGAAAGATCAGAAGCAACATGAGAAAATATTATTTGACTGAAAGAGTAGTAGATGCTTGGAACAAACTTCCAGCCGATCTGGTTGGTAAAACCACGGTAACTGAATTTAAACATGCCCGGGAAAAACATAGATCCATCCTGTTGTGGTTAGCTCTGGCCCAGCTCCTGCCCCAAGGACTGTGGATGTGGGGGAGACATCCACATGCTGCAGGCTTGTTTTGCCCCTGGTGGAATCTGATGATGAAGGCTCTTCTGACCAAGAAGACATGAGTGACAGGGAGGAGGAGAGTGTGGCAGACAGCTCAGAAGGAGATCAATTATCTATCTCCTCCTTGGATTCAGAACAAGAGTTAATGATACAGCCACGCATGCGGAGAGTGATGCATAGGCAACAACAACTGAGAGATTATTATCAGAAAAAATGAGGCCACCTGTGGTTGGGTGGGGCTGTGGTCATTAGTGAGGCTGCTATAAATAGCAGCCTGTGGGTTTGGCCATTGTGGAGGATTATCTGATCATTGTGTTTTCATGACTGCTTTGCTGACTTTGACCTTTGTGTGCTGATTTTTCCCTGCTTTGAAACTAAACCAGAGCAAAGTGTGTTTCACTTTGTGAAAGAAGAAGGACTGTGAATTACCTCACAGCTGCAAGCTAAGTATCACAGAACTGATAAAGGACTTGTACAAATTACCAGTTTGTTTGGAGACCAGTGCTCTTTGCTATACCAAAAGAGGGCTTAGGTTAAGTGAATTTTCATTCTAAAGAACATTGTTTTGAATTTTCAAACGTGTGTGTGTCTGAAATTTGTACCTGTGAATTTTTGGGAGGATTCTACCAGAGAGCCCGACAGAACACATCTTAAGATAAAATACAGGAAATAGTAAGAGGGCCAGACTAGATGGACCATGAGGTCTTTTTCTGCCGTCAATCTTCTATGTATATGCAATTTCTCCTAACAAGTGGTTGCAGTTTTGGGGATAGCTGGTCAGAGAACCCAAATGCCATGCACTGGGCAGAACATTCCCCATCTAGTTGATCCACCTATAAATGAAGGGACAATGTCATCTCTCTTTGTGTGCCAGTGTGTGAGTGTGTGTTTAAGAAGCGAAAGTGGACATCTGTTCAGAGACGAGGAATTGCTCCCGGAACAAAATCGAGAAGGAATAAAACACCATTATAATGCTTCAACGGAGTAAAATTATAAGTAGAGAGGCAATTCGCCAAAAGAATTGCTCTAGAATTTTATGGGCCTCTTATTTCCAAGGAACAGAACAGAAGAGGGTGACCTCCAGCATTGATTGAACATGCTTTCATCCCTTGAACTATAAAAAATTAGAAGGATTTGCTCAAACTGAGCACATGGACAGTAACTAAGATGCCATAAAATGCTCTCCTGCCTGTTCCATTTCTCTGCATTTTCTCATAGGATGGAGGGAACATTTATTCCCTTCCTGGCATCGCTCCCATCCTAAACTTTCTGAACACACAGAATTTTTTTTGCATCAAGCTTTTTATTTTATTTTATATTATTTATATATATGGTGTGATACCTGGGTATTCTGTCGAGCTCTCTGGTAGAATCCTCCTGAAAATGCACAGATACATACATATACAGAGTGACGTCAAGTTGGCCTGTCACATGACCTTTAAACCACCCCAGTCACATGACCATCAAGCCACTCCCACCTGGTCGCATGGCCAGCAAGCCACACCCACAAAATAAACCATACCCACTTTGTGGTAGTAAAATCTTTGCAGCCCTTCACTGCTCTAGTGCTGCGGTAGGGATTTTATTATGTTATTAGTGCTTTCTTAAATTGATTTAATTTTTATTATTGGATTTGTAATGTATTGTATTACTGTTATGCTGTGAGCCGCCCCGAGTCTTTGGAGAAGGGCAGCATACAAATCTAATAAACTATAAACTATAAACTATTGCATTGGCAGTTCTGTGTTAGCAAAAACTTCAGAAGAGAAGGATTTAGGGGTAGCAGTGTGGTCGAGCAGTAGGAAAAGCAAGTAGGATGCTTGGCTGCATAGCTAGAGGTATAACAAGCAGGAAGAGGGAGATTGTGATCCCCTTATACAGAGCGCTGGTGAGACCACATTTGGAATATTGTGTTCAGTTCTGGAGACCTCACTTACAAAAAGATATTGACAAAATTGAACGGGTCCAAAGACGGGCTACAAGAATGGTGGAAGGTCTTAAGCATAAAACGTATCAGGAAAGACTTCATGAACTCCATCTGTATAGTCTGGAGGACAGAAGGAAAAGGGGGGACATGATCGAAACATTTAAATATGTTAAAGGGTTAAATAAGGTTCAGGAGGGAAGTGTTAAATGAACACAAGAACAAGGGGACACAATCTGAAGTTAGTTGGGGGAAAGATCAAAAGTAACATGAGAAAATATTATTTTACTGAAAGAGTAGTAGATCCTTGGAACAAACTTCCAGCAGATGTGGTTGGTAAATCCAGAGTAACTGAATTTAAACATGCCTGGGATAAACATATATCCATCCTAAGATAAAATACAGGAAATAGTATAAGGGCAGACTAGATGGACCATGAGGTCTTTTTCTGCCGTCAGTCTTCTGTGTTTCTATGTTTCTAAACTGTTAATGCAATTCAGAGTGTTAAAAAATCAAGCTTGCGTCCTTTGCAAAGAAAAACTGAAATTGGAAATGCTTGCTTAAATAATTACAGCCGTAATTTCAATACATTTATTACCATGATTGGGTTTATGGTCATTTGAAATATGCCTTTCTGCGTGCAATAGGCAAGAAGGCAAGCTGTAATGCTCACTGATAAATGTGTGAAGGGGACAATTCCTTCAGGATCTTCTCAACAGAAGAGGAAGTCATAACATATATATATTCATCCTCAAGCTACTGTTTATCTGCTGACAGGACTTCCCTATGCTCCTTCAGAGCACGATCAAAACGTAGAGACCTTTCAGGTTTGTTCCCAGATGTATCATAAATAGATTATAATGCATTTGAAGCTCCACTGGTATCAGCAGCCTGAAAGTGCCACCTTGGGATGCGAGGTATTGTTTTGGGGGGTACCGGCAAGAAGAGAATATTTGCAGCTCAGAGTTGAACTGTGGCATCCTGGATTAGTCACTCAGCTTGGATCTTTTCTTGCAGAGGTTTCATTACCTGATTACGTGACATCATTAGTGTTAGAAAGGAAAGAGTTTTGGGGGAGAGGAGGAAGAAGACAAAGTGGAGGAAAAGGAAGAAGAAGAAGAAGAAGAAGAAGAAGAAGAAGAAGAAGAAGAAGAAGAAGAAGAAGAAGAAGAAGAAGTAGAAGAAGGAGGAGGAGGAGGAATAGGAATAGGAGGAGGAGGAGGAATAGGAGGCGGAGGAGGAGGAGGAGGAGGAGAAGAAGAAGAAGGAGGAGGAGGAGGAGGAGGAGGAATAGGAGGAGGAGGAGGAGGAATAGGAGGAGGAGGAGGAATAGGAGGAGGAGGAGGAGGAGGAGGAGGAGGAGAAGAAGAAGAAGAAGAAGAAGAAGAAGAAGAAGAAGAAGAAGAAGAAGAAAAAAAAACAAGGAGGAGGAGGAAGAAGGAGAAGGAAAGAGATACTGATAGAAAAGAACATTTGTAGCTCAGGTATGAAATATGGGGCCTTTGGTGCTTATTGAACTTGGTGGTTTTCTTGCAGACTTTTCATTACCAAACTAGGTAACATTATCAGGGTTATAATGGAGTGGAATTTGCTTCCATTTATATACAGTTATGGCTTGCTCTGTCAGTGTTGGTGGGAATGTCCTTAGTGGTTCTTTGACTTGGCTTGTCTGCTTGTGTTGGTACTTCCTTAACTGATGCTTTTGAGATTGATAGCACACCTTTAGATCATGTCTTTATTATGTTTTTTTTCTTTTGCCATTCCTTGTGTAACATAAGGAGATCCATAGGATCAAATCCCAGTAAGGGTATGGCTAGCTGATGAGGCCAGAACAAGGCCGAAATAGTGCTATTCTAGTTCTCCCTTAATTTTAAAAGTTCACCAAAAACATGTGATACATATGCCGCACAAATCCCAGCGGCCAGTTAGGTCCCACAGAGTTGGCCTTTTCCAGGTCGCGACGACTAAACAATGTTGTCTGGCGGGACCCAGGGGAAGAGCCTTCTCTGTGGCAGCCCCGACCCTCTGGAACCAGCTCCCCCCGGAGATTAGGATTGCCTCCACCCTCCTTGTTTTTCGTAAACTTCTTAAAACTCACCTCTGTCGTGCTGGTCCTGCAAGAACTTACAAGCTGTGGCGGCAAGTGCAATTTAGTGTTCTGGCTCGTAGCCCACCACTGCCATGGAGAGACTCAACCTTCCAGGTGGTCCCAAAAGTGCATCCCCAACAAGCTTCTCTCCTTCCTGGAGGATTTCTTCCTGTTTGTGGCTCCCAGATGGGGCCACAATTCTGTATATGCGCAGGAAATTGAAGGTTGGGTGTGTACATACCTCCCCCTCACCGGAGCATTCCTGTAGGGCCATGAACGGCTGCCCTTTACTGAACGCATGTATTATATATTCCATATATAGAAACATAGAAACATAGAAGTCTGATGGCAGAAAAAGACCTCATGGTCCATCTAGTCTGCCCTTATACTATTTTCTGTATTTTATCTTAGGATGGATATATGTTTATCCCAGGCATGTTTAAATTCAGTTACTGTGGATTTACAAACCACGTCTGCTGGAAGTTTGTTCCAAGGATCTACTACTCTTTCAGTAAAATAATATGTTCTCATGTTGCTTTTGATCTATCTACATAAGCTCAGAAGCAAAAGGAAATATAATTTGTGAGTTGGTAGATAGAGTTTTATCCTGGCAAAAATCTATTTATGTGATTGTTAGGAGTCAGTATCAAGTTATAGATAGATAGATAGATAGATAGATAGATAGATAGATAGATAGATAGATAGATAGACAGACAGACAGACAGACAGACAGAGGATAGATAGGTAGGTAGGTAGATAGACAGACAGACAGAGGATAGGTAGGTAGGTAGGTAGATAGATAGACAGACAGACAGACAGAGGATAGGTAGGTAGGTAGGTAGGTAGGTAGGTAGGTAGATAGATAGATAGATAGATAGATAGATAGATAGATAGAGGATAGGTAGGTAGGTAGGTAGGTAGGTAGACAGACAGACAGACAAACAGACAGAGGATAGATAGCTAGGTAGGTAGGTAGATAGATAGATAGATAGATAGATAGACAGATAGACAGACAGACAGACAGACAGACAGACAGAGGATAGGTAGGTAGGTAGGTAGATAGATAGATAGATAGATAGATAGATAGATACCGACAGACAGACAGACAGAGGATAGATAGATAGATAGATAGATAGATAGATAGATAGATAGATAGATAGATAGAAGATAGATAGATAGATAGATAGATAGATAGATAGATAGATAGATAGATAGATAGATAGATAGATAGATAGATAGATAGATAGATGATAGATAGAGGATAGATAGATAGATAGATAGATAGATAGATAGATAGATAGATAGATAGATACCGACAGACAGACAGACAGAGACAGAGAGAGACAGACAGACAGAGATAGAGAGAGAGAAAAAGTGATACAGATATATATATATATAGTTGATAAAGATAGTTATAGATATAATAGATATACTGTAAATATGTAGAGAGAGTTATATACAAAGAGAGAAATAGAGAAACAGAAAGAGATAGAAAGTTAGAGATGATATAGTTACTGATAAATTGATATAGATGTTTTCTAGGCTTTTCCAAGATTTACCCATTCACCTGGGTAAATTGTGTTTTTAAATTGAGAAGAAGATAAAATACCCGAGTATTACTATGACAAGCATGAATTGTATGTTATTTCAAAATAACTATGTTAAGACATGGAAAGAAGTTTGAAAAAGATACGTTAAGACAGGAAAAATTACAACTGTCATTGCTGGTGAAAATTTTTATGATTAAAAATGAATGAGTTGCTTAAGATGATGCTTTCATTTCAGACAATACCTGCTTTGACAACCGATGCACCATTTAAACAGCGGGGAAAGGATATATTTATATTTCTGTGGCAGGTGGAGGAAAACACAAGTTAAATATAAGGTGTTAGAAGTCACAATGGAAAGAAGCTTTACATGTTCTACCGATTTGGAGATAATTGACTCTGGGTTGCTCCTGGTATATTGTTAATGGGCCAGGTTTTTGTATGTACACTTGTACCTCTACTTAGAACTCTACTTAAGAACCATTTTCTACTTAAGAACCCGAGCCCAGAAAAATTTCCCAAGAAATTTGAGAGCGGCACGAAGGTCCGGCCAGTTTCCTGCCATTCCCCCTTTAATCCCGGCCATCTCGGGCTTTTCTGGGCTGCCAGAGGAGCCTTTCGGTGGTGCTTAAGGAGGCTTTGGCAGTCCAGAGCGAACGAAGCATTTTTCTTTTTCTGGGCGCTTGGAGAGGGAATAAACCTCTGCCAGCACCCAGAGAAAAGAAACACTCCCTCGTTCTGGGCAGCAACTGTCCTCCTCCTCTTCTTCTTCCTCCTCCTCCCACCCAAATTCTGAGCTTTTATTTCTTTCCTAATGGGTTTGCATGCATTATTTGCTTTTACATTAATTCCTACAGGAAAAATTGCTGCTTCTTACAAACTTTTCTACTTAAGAACTTGCTCACGGAATGAATTAAGTTCTTAAGTAGAAATACCACTGTACTTTGAATTAAATTTTTTACATTTTGTTAAAATAGAATAGAATAGAAATTTATTGTCCAAGTGTGATTGGACACACAAGGAATTTGTCTTGGTGCAGATGCTCTCAGCTTACATAAAAGATACATTGGTATTTGTATTTATTAGATTTGTATGCCGCCCCTCTCCAAAGACTCGGGGTGGCTAACAACAATAGAAAAAGACAATGTAAACAAATCTAATATTAAAACAATCTAAAAAACCCAATTCAAAAAACCACTCATACATACAAGCATACCATGTATAAATTCTATAAGCCTAGGGGGAAGGGAAATTTCAATTCCCCCATGCCTGATGACAGAGGTGGGTTTTAAGGAGCTTGCGAAAGGCAAGGTGGGTGGGGGCAACTCTGATATCTGGGGGAGCTGGTTCCAGAGGGCTGGGGCCACCACAGAGAAGGCTCTGTCAAGAATAATGTGATAAAACACTTAATGATAGGGGTCAAATAAGCAATGAAGAAACAATCAATATTATATTAATAAAAATCTTAGGATACAAGCAAAAAGTTACAGTCATACAGTCCTAAATGGGAGGAAAAGGATGATAGGAATGATGAGAAAAACTAGTAGAAATAGAAGTGCAGATTTAGTAAAAAAGTCTAAAAAAAACCTCCACCATAATCCTGACAAATATTTGCTTCTCTAAATCCCCCACTGTTGTTCAGAAAAGAATGAGAGAAACAGGGGGGGGGGGAGAACAAGCAATGGATAAAGGGGTGAAGCCCACCCGGGCTTCAACATTTTTAGAAAGGGCTTCTCTGCCTGGTTGATGGGTGGGCGTGGCCATGGTGGGCGTGGCCTACCAATCCCTCTGCACCACAGTGGGGAGGGAGGCAGGGGCAGATTTCACTTTCGATGCACTTCCACAAAGCTCTGTGACTCTGGCGCGTGAGTGTCAGAGCAAGATTTGCTTCCTGCCCATGCACAGTGTTGTGGCTAGCTCTGGCTCAGCTCCTGCCACAAGGAATGTGGAGGTGGATGTGGGGGAAATATCCACATGCCGCAGGCCTGTTTTGCTCCCAGTAGAATCTGCTGATGAAGTCTCCTCTGATCAAGGAAGGGTGAGTGACAGGGAAGAGGGGAGTTTGGCAGACAGCCCAGGAGGAGATCAGTCATCTGTATCATCCCTGGATTCTGAACAAGAATTAATGACACATCCACGCATGCGTAGAGTGATGCATAGGAGACAACAACTGAAGGATTATTACAAGAGAAAATGAGGCCACCTGTGGTTGGGTGGGGCTGCTGTAATTAGTGCTACAGATAAAAGTGCAGCCTGGTGTTTTAGCCTCATGGCAGTTTATCTGATTCATTGTTTCGTCAAGATCGTGGTTTTTTGCTGTTCAGGACTGTGTGTGTAGATTCTCTGGACTTTAGAATTGGACAATTTCCCAGTTTTTGGGTGAGCAATTGGATTGCATTTAACCTGTGCCTTGTGTGTACCAGAAAATCCCTTTGACATTTAAAAAGAGAGCTGTTTCTGTTTTTCTGTTTATAAAAACTTTTGGGTTTTCCTTTTATCTTGTGGTGTGTGTCTTCCTGGACTAATTACCCTGTCATTACAGGCTGTTGAAACACGCCGGCAGAACACACAGGAAGCCACATCTTCTGCAAGAATGCATGCGAGCAGGAGACTTCGGTGATTTTTACTGATTTGCTTCCGGGCATGTGCAGAAACAAAAAATTGGCAAAAATCATCGAAATCTCACATCCTCGTGCAAGGTTTGGCAAATCATGCCCGCTTGCCAGTCAGCTGGATCTGTGCACATTTTTGCTACTGGAATGGCATCCCCCACTCTCATCCTTGTAGCAACCCAATACTGTAGGGGGGTGTTTTTACCATTTCCAGGATCCAGGGGCTTTCTTCGAGCCTCTGGGAGGGCGAAAACAGCCTCCCCAAGCTCCAGAGGCCCCCTAGAGGCCAAAAACAAGCACATTTCTGGCCTTCCTGAACTTCCGGTAGGCTCATTTTTCACCATCTCTGAGCCTCCATCCTGTACTTACCTGCATCCGAAATGAGCCGCATGGGGACTCCTGGGAGAGTGGAGTGAGCTGGACCAGCCAGTAGAGGGATTTGGGGCTTCTCTGAACTGCACAGAGTCTTAGCTAGAGGTGTCCAAGTGCCCCCTCTATGTTGGTTGAGGCAGGTAGGATTCCCTTGGGTCCCATTTGTTGGGGTCAAGGGAAAGGGAAGATTTTGCCTTCTCTTTCTGCTCAAGAGGATGAGCAGGATGAGCAGGAGCAGGAGGAGCAGGAGTAGGAGGAGCAGGAGTAGGAGCAGGAAGAAAAGAAGAAGAAGAAGAAGAAGAAGAAGAAGAAGAAGAAGAAGAAGAAGAGGAAGAGGAAGAGGAAGAGGAAGAGGAAGAGGAAGAGGAAGAGGAAGAGGAAGAGGAAGAGGAAGAGGAAGAGGAAGAGGAAGAAGAAGAAGAAGAGGAAGAAGAAGAAGAGGAGGAGGAGGACGAGGAGGAGGAGCAGGAGCAGGAAGAGAAGAAGAAGAAGAGGAGGAGGAGGAGGTAGAAGAAGAAGAAAAAGAAGAGGAAGAGGTAGAAGAGGAAGAAAGAAGAAGAAGGAGAAGAAAATAATACTTTTCTTGCAGAACAATTAATCAATGGAACAAATTGCATTCAGAGGTTGTGGGTGCTCCATCATAGAGGATTTTAAGAAGAATTGAACAAACATTTGTCTGAAATGGTTTGTGATAGGGGTTGGACTACAAGACCTCCAAAGTATCTTCCAACTCTGTTATTCTGGCGGTGGGGGGGAGGAGGAGATAGAGTTGGATTGAAGACAATTTTGTTGGTTCATGTCTTCACCCTGCTATTAGCAGGCAAGTTTGCACCTGCAAAGCTGGACGAGTGCACAAACTATAAAGTAGAAAAGCTGGAACAGTTTTCATAAAGGGAAGAAAACCTTTGAGAAGCAGCGTGGTAGATGTTGGCAAGCAGACAAAGAGATGCTGGCTGTTACGCTTGAAGCTTTGGAGATATCAAGAGACATGTGTGTTTTTGATAAGCTCAGGACTGGCATTTGGGCTTCCAAACTGAAGCAATGTCACAATAAAAAGCACACATTTAGAAGCGAGGCTGCATTATTTCTTTTGCTAAAAGTGACTTTTGAAGTACTGTCGAAAGACACATTTTTTTTCCTGAGTGACAAGTTATTTTTTTTCTCCAAGGTTGAGAAGCTCCCATTTCAGAAGATAAGAGGAACATAATACAGTGATACCTTGTCTTACAAACTTAATTGGTTCCTGGACGAGGTTCTTAAGGTGAAAAGTTTGTAAGACTAAACAATGTTTCACATAGGAATCAATGGAAAAGTGATTAATGCGGGCAAGCCCAAAACTCACCCCTTTTGCCTGCCGAAGTGCCTGTATTTGCACTGCTGGGATTCCCCTGAGGCTCCCCTCCATGGGAAACCCCACCTCCAGATTTCTGTGTTTTTGCGATGCTGCAGGGGAATCCCAGCAGGGGAATCCCAGCATCGCGATAACGAGCGCTTCACTGGCAACGGAAGTCCAGAGGTGGGGTTTCCCAGCGAAGGGAGCATCAGTGAAATCGCAGCATCGCAAAAACACTGAAGTCTTCAAAACCCCACCTCTGGACTTCTGTGTTTTTGCAATGCTACGATTTCACTGAGGCTCCCCTCACTGGGAAACCCTTCTCTGTGGTGGCCCCAGCCCTCTTTAATTAACTCCCCCAGTGATCAGAACTGCCCCCACCCTCCTTGTCTTTCACAAATTACTTAAGACCCACCTGTATCACCAGGCACGGGGGAATTGAGACATCTCCCCAGGCTTATATAGGTTTATGTATGGTATGCTTGTGTTGTATGGTTTTTAAATGATCGGTTTTTAGATGCTTTTTTAAATATTAGATTTGTTTATTGTCATATTGTTATTATTATTGTTGTGAGCTGCCCCGAGTCTTCGGAGAGGGGCGGCATACAAATCTAATAAATTATTATTATTATCATTATTATCATTATTATCATTATTATCATTATTTTTTTTTTTTTTTTTTTTTTTTTTTTTTTTTATTCATTATTATCATTATTATCATTATTATCATCATTATCATCATTATCATCATTATCATCATTATCATCATTATTATCATTATTATCATTATTATCATTATTATCATTATTATCATTATTATCATTATTATCATTATTATTATTAACAATGTGGTCAGCTTAAAAAACACGCACAGCAAAACCAGCTGGAAATTTGGAAAAAAAAAGTTTGATGAATATATTTCTGTTTGCAAAGGAGAATATTTAAAAGTGATGAAGAACTTAGAATTCCTTAGGGAAGTTTCTCCACCTCTCTAATGAAGCCCCATTTGCAATCAGATTGCAAGTTGTTGATTAAGCCACAAGGATGTTGCTTCTATCGTATCTCGGATAACGCATATATGGCATTATACCAATCTAAATTGCTGCAGCTTCTTTCTGTCTTAAAACTCAAGCAGAATATAAATTACTAACCCCCACACTCAATGAAACTCCATTATTAGCGTTGCACAAAGACTCAACCTTCCTTTCAGTTCAACTGCAATTTCATCCTATCTCCAAAATTAAGAAATTTTTGGAATCGATTCTGAGCAAATCAGGACTCCAAATCATTTTGATTTAATTTTTCTATGGAATTGAGATGGTTGGAATTGACTGAATTGATCAGTTTCATGGAACTGACTGCATGGAACAAGAAAGGGACAGATCCATCCAAATCCATTTACCACGTAATCATGGATAATACAGAATGATAGGATGGAGAATTTACCTGGATTTGCAGACAGACAATGCTATACTTTATTGAGTTTTACCTCTGGATTGTGTAAACAATTATCAACAGGCTAATTAAATTGCATACGACTTTTATCTAGTGTTACCCCCCAAAAAAAGACTTTTAAGACTTTGGAAAAGGAGCAAAGATGAGCAAAGATTCTATGTTCTATGTTTGGTCTTGAATTGCTACCCATAATTAATACCTGTGAGCCAGAGGTGAAATCCAGCAGGTTCTGGAGAATGGGAAGTGGATTTGGCCGGAGTGGGGTGGGAATGGAGATTTTGCAGCATCCTTCCCCTAGAGTAGGAAGTGAATGGGTATTTTGCAGCATCCTTCCCCTGGATTGGGGAGGGAATGGATATTTTGCAGTATCTTTCCCCTGGAGTAGGGTGGGAATGGGTATTTTGAAGTATCCTTCCCCCAGGAGTGGGGGAGGGAATGGGTATTTTGCAGGATCCTTCCCCTAGAATAGGGAGGGAATGGAGATTTTGCTGTATCCTTCCCCAGGAGTGGGAAGTGAATGGGTATTTTGCAGTATCCTTCCCCTGGATTGGGGAGGGAATAGGTATTTTGCAGCATCCTTCCCCTATAGTAGGGAGGGAATGGAGATTTTGCTGTATCCTTCCCCAGGAGTGGGAAGTGAATGGGTATTTTGCAGTATCCTTCCCCTGGAGTAGGGTGGGAAAGGGTAGTTTGAAGTATCCTTCCCCCAGGAGTGGAGAGAAAATGGGGATTGTGCAGTATCCTTCCCCTGGAGTAGGGTGGGGAATGGGTATTTTGCAGTATCCTTCCCCCAGGAGTGGGGAGGTAATGGGGATTGTGCAGTATCCTTCCCCCTGGAGTAGGGTGGGAATGGGTATTTTGCAATATCCTTCCCCTCAAGAAGGGTTTGAATGGGGATTTTGCATGCCTACCAAGCCACACCACGCACACCATGCCACGCCCTTAGAACCAGTAATTTAAAAATAAATAGATTTCACCCCTGCCATGAACCATCATTTCTACAGCTTGCTTCTTTTAGCCAACAGAGTTAGTCTTTCCAAAGTTTAAGCTTTCTTGACTCTTCTAGAGCAAAGGTGCTTTTAATTCCACTCCATGTTCAAATTCATTTAGCACACACAAGTGGAAACCGCACACCAGGGTCTCCTCAAATCACTCGTGGCAACTGAAAAGTCTTTCTTCCTCCATCAGTCTTACACTATCAATCTTCGCAGCAGACTCAAGCACCCCTCCACCGCTCCTCTTCCCTCCCCCAAAGTAAACCTATCCAGGTTGTGTTCTGTCGGGCTCTCTGGCATAGTTCCCTCTAAGCTGAGCAGTGAGCAATCGCTCACTTAAAAATCATCATCAACTCAGAGTTTTCCAAACCTGCCCAGAAGCCAAGAGGGAAAGAGTGAGAGGGAGGGAGAGAGAGAGGAAGAGAGGAAGAGAGAGAAACAGATAGAAAAAAGAGAGGAAGGAAAAGAGAAAGAAAAATAATGGGAGTAAGGAAGAGAGAAAGAAAATCAAAATCTAGTTTCAAACTAGCTCAACTATTTAAGTGGCATTTTGATATTGATAGAGTTGCCCTATTATGAGCTCACTGTTATAGACACACAGTACAGTGTTTTATTTTGAAATTCTCTGAGGCAAAACAGGGTGGGTTTTTTTATTTGTTTGTTTGTTTGTTTGTTCATTTATTATTTCTGTGCCGCCCAGTCCCGAAGGGACTACCGCTCAGACACTATACTTTTCCGCCCACTCACCCCAAAAATTAGAGGGAACACTGCTCTTTGGTAGACTCCTCCCAAAAATTCACAGGTACAAATTTCAGACACACACACGTTTGAAAATTCAAAACAATGTTCTTAGAAACATAGAAACATAGAAGTCTGACGGCAGAAAAAGACCTCCTGGTCCATCTAGTCTGCCCTTATACTATTTTCTGTATTTTATCTTAGGATGGATATATGTTTATCCCAGGCATGTTTAAATTCAGTTACTGTGGATTTATCTACAACGTCTGCTGGAAGTTTGTTCCAAGGATCTACTACTCTTTCAGTAAAATAATATTTTCTCATGTTGCTTTTGATCTTTCCCCCAACTAACTTCAGATTGTGTCCCCTTGTTCTTGTGTTCACTTTCCTATTAAAAACACTTCCCTCCTGGACCTTGTTTAACCCTTTAATATATTTAAATGTTTCGATCATGTCCCCCCTTTTCCTTCTGTCCTCCAGACTATACAGATTGAGTTCATTAAGTCTTTCCTGATACGTTTTATGCTTAAGACCTTCCACCATTCTTGTAGCCCGTCTTTGGACCCGTTCAATTTTGTCAATATCTTTTTGTAGGCGAGGTCTCCAGAACTGAACACAGTATTCCAAATGTGGTCTCACCAGCATTCTATATAGCGGGATCATAATCTCCCTCTTCCTGCTTGTTATACCTCTAGCTATGCAGCCAAGCATCCTACTTGCTTTCCCTACCGCCTGACTGCACTGTTCACCCATTTTGAGACTGTCAGAAATCACTACCCCTAAATCCTTTTCTTTTGAAGTATTTGCTAACACAGAACTGCCAATACAATACTCAGATTGAGGATTCCTTTTCCCCAAGTGCATTATTTTACATTTGGAAACATTAAACTGCAGTTTCCATTGCTTTGACCATTTATCTAGTAAAGCTAAATCATTTACCATATTACAGACGCCTCCAGGAATATCAACCCTATTGCACACTTTAGAGTCATCGGCAAATAGGCAAACCTTCCCTACCAAACCTTCCCCTATGTAACTCACAAACATATTAAAAAGAATAGGACCCAGAACAGACCCTTGTGGCACAAGGGTCTTTCTTTATAAGGAAAATTCACTTAAACTAAGCCCTCTTTTGGTATAGCAAAGAGCACTCGTCTCCAAACAAACTGGTAATTTGTACAAGTCCCTTATCAGTTCTGTGATACTTATCTTGCAGCTGTGAGGCAATTCACAGTCCTTCTTCTTTCACAAAGTGAAACACACTTTGCTCTGGTTTAGTTTCACAACGGGGAAAAATCAGCACACAAAGATCAAAGTCAGCAAAGCAGGCATGAAACACAACGATCAGATAATCCTCCACAATGGCCAAACCCACAGGCTGCTCTTTATAGCAGCCTCACTAATGACCACAGCCCCACCCAACCACAGGTGGCCTCATTTTCTTTGATAATAATCTCTCAGTTGTTGCTTCCTATGCATCGCTCTCCGCATGCGTGGCTGTATCATTAACTCTTGTTCTGAATCCAAGGAGGAGCTAGATAATTGATCTCCTTCTGAGCTGTCTGCCACACTCTCCTCCTCCCTGTCATTCATGTCTTCTTGGTCAGAGGAGCCTTCATCAGCAGATTCCACCGGGGGCAAAACAGGCCTGCAGCATGTGGATGTCTACCCCACATCCACAGTCCTTGGGGCAGGAGCTGGGCCAGAGCTAACCACAACAGGTTGATGGTTTTAACAGATGTTGCTTCCCTGCATTTTAGAATCACCCCATCTAAATCTTCTTTGTGGGCAAACATAGCGTGGAGGTAGATTTATCTGCATGGTAACCATATTCATTATGGGCTTTAGCAAAGGGAACAGAACTCAGGCAGTCTCCTAGCTCAGGCAGATGTTATCCCTGGCCAACATCTTTTGATAAAAGCAACAGCTGTATCTCTAAAAAGAAATCTTTTAAAGTTTGTATTTGCCGTTCGCCAAGCAACGCAAGGAACATCTGTCTTGCTGGACTTGGCTGTCACCGTTTTGGGTAGGGGTTTGGGGGTTTTTTGGTAACCAATTCCCACTGCAGGTTTTTAATTGAAGTTGCCAAGTCATCGGACATTTGACACTAGACAGTGATAACTCACATTGCAGGGAATTCAATTCATTCAGAATCTTTCCCTCTAGGATTTATCTCCATTAATTTCTTGCTGATTATCCAAAGACAGGCTGGAAAAGTAGAGCAGAAATGATCCATGTTTAGCTGGTTGGCATGAAGGTAGAAACAGTCCATTAACACACACACACACACCATTCTTTTACTGCCTGTCTGTCTATCAGTCTGTCTGCCTGTCTGTCTATCTGTCTGCTGTCTGTCTTTCTCTGCCTTTGTCTGTCTGTCTCTCATTCTGCCATGGCAGCTACTTGCCCCTTTGCTGGCAGAAAGCAGGATCTGGGATGGGTGGGAGGAAATTATTATTATTATTATTATTATTATTATTATTATTATTATTATTATCATCATCATCATCATCATCATCATCATCATCATAATCATCCCTCGGATAAACCTATATCCATTGTAAGATAAAATACAGGAAATAGTATAAGGGCAGACTAGATGGACCATGAGGACTTTTTCTGCCGTCAAGTTTCTACGTTTCTACGTTTCTACGTTTCTACGTTTCTACGTTTCTACGTTTCTACGTTTCTACGTTTCTACGTTTCTACGTTTCTACGTTTCTACGTTTCTACGTTTCTACGTTTCTACGTTTCTACGTTTCTACGTTTCTACGTTTCTATGTTTCTATTATTATTATTATTGTCATCGTAGTCATCATCATCATCATCATCATCACCACCACCATCAATACAACACAGCAAACAAGATCACTATGCTGGATTTCGTATTTCATCACCAGTCGGGCGCTTCCCAAGCACCTAGGACTGCGTGATGTAGCGGTGAATTATGTGTGCCGATCCCAGTAAAGTGGCCTTTTGCAATTGACAGATGGAGATTTTGTCAATTCCGATGGTTTTCAAATGTCCGCTGAGATCCTTTGGCATTGCACCCAGTGTGCCAAGTACCACTGGGACCACTTTCACTGGCTTATGCCAGAGTCGTTGCAGCTCGATTTTCAGATCTTCGTATTTCACCAATTTCTCTAGCTGCTTCTCCTCAATTCTGCTGTCTTCTGGGATTGCGATGTCGATGATCCATGCTTTCTTTTTCTCCACAATCAGGATGTCCGGTGTATTATGTTCCAAAATCTGGTCAGTCGGAAGTCCCACAGTAGTTTTGCTTGCTCATTTTCGACCATATTTTCGGGCTTATATCCCACCAGTTCTTTGTCACTGGTAGATAGTAGTTCTGGCACAAGTTCCAGTGGATCATCTGTGCCACAGCATCGTGACTATGCTTGTAGTCAGTCTGTGCGATCTTTTTGCAGCAGCTGAGTATGTGTGATCGATTGTTTCGTCTGCTTCTTTACAGAGTCTGCACTTTGGGTCATCTGTTGATTTTTCAATTCTGGGTTTGATAGCATTCGTTCCAATGGCCTGTTCTTGTGCTGCCAGTATCAGGTCTTCTGTCTCCTTTTTGAGTGTTCCACTTGGACGCCATGACCAGATCATCATCATCATCATCATCATCACCACCATCATCATCATTACATCATTGTCGTTTAAACAGTTTTTTTAATATTTTATATTTTCATAGTATCCTACCCTCTTGCACGAATATGCATCCAATTTGTAAATCATCTTTTCTCATTTATTGTCTTAATTTGTATGTCTGCTATCTAACCCTCTTTCCAAGGAATTCCTCCATTGCAGAGAGGAGAGATTGCTTGAACAAGCTATATTTCCCTTAACTGCTTTTCTCTGCATGCAAGCTGAGCTTCCCTGACAGGTGCCAACTGCAAGCTAGCTCAGCTCTGCAATCTTGACTGGTTAATTAGCACCCAGGGCCTGTTTGTGCTGCTATCTGAAATTGGCAGGATCCTAATCAGTTTGATCTCAAAGGCTTCTTTTTCGATCCTAAGCATAATAACACAGTTGGAAGGGACCTAGGAGGTCATAGTCTAACCCCCTGCTCAATCAGGAGACCCCATATTATTTCAGACGACAGTAGCAATAGCAATAGCAAATAATAAATAATGAAAATAAATAAAAATAAAAATAAAAATAAAAATAAAAATAAAAATAAAAATAAAAATAAAAATAAAAATAAAAATAAAAATAAAAATAAAAATAAAAATAAAAATAAAAATAAAAATAAAAATAAAAATAAAAATAAAAATAAAAATAAAAATAAAAATAAAAATAAAAATAAAAATAAAAATAAAAATAAAAATAAAAATAAAAATAAAAATAAAAATAAAAATAAAAATAAAAATAAAAATAAAAATAAAAATAAAAATAAAAATAAAAATAAAAATAAAAATAAAAATAAAAATAAAAATAAAAATAAAAATAAAAATAAAAATAAAAATAAAAATAAAAATAAAAATAAAAATAAAAATAAAAATAAAAATAAAAATAAAAATAAAAATAAAAATAAAAATAAAAATAAAAATAAAAATAAAAATAAAAATAAAAATAAAAATAAAAATAAAAATAAAAATAAAAATAAAAATAAAAATAAAAATAAAAATAAATAAAAATAAAAATAAAAATAAAAATAAAAATAAAAATAAAAATAAAAATAAAAATAAAAATAAAAATAAAAATAAAAATAAAAATAAAAATAAAAATAAAAATAAAAATAAAAATAAAAATAAAAATAAAAATAAAAATAAAAATAAAAATAAAAATAAAAATAATAAAAATAAAAATAAAAATAATAAAAATAAAAATAAGAGTTGGAAGGGACACTGGAGGTCTTCTAGTCCAACCCCCTGCTTAGGCAAGAACCCCTACACTACTTCAGACAAAGGTTATCCAACATCTGCTTAAAAACTTCCAGTGTTGGGGCATTCACAACTTCTGGAGGCAACTTCTGTTCCACTGATGAACCATTTTGACTGTCAGGAAATTTCTCCTTAGTTCTAAGTTACTTCTCTCCTTGTTTAGTGTTAGAAAAATCCAAAAATCACACACAGAGCTCTGGTACAAAAAGTAAAAAATTATTTAAAGAAAGAAAACAAAAACTAGACATGAGAAATATGCCTAGCAACCAGATATGTATACATATATGGGATCGCAAAGTAAACCCTGCGATAACCTAGCAGTGAATACAATGATATATTTATAGTATTGAATATAACATCGACCGCCCTTTTGGGCATATTATTCAAGGCCAACTTTCTATGTCTTCATGTTCCCTTGGAGCCATGGATCATACTTGTTTTTTTGACCCTATGAAAGTTCCCTGGCCCACAACTGACACCGTCAGCAGTCTATTTCTTAATAAACATGTTTTTCACTGTCTTGTGCAATTTCCTAACTGGCTATGAGTGCCAAGGTTTAAAAGTTCACTTTTCAGGCCCTATCTTCTATAGGTATTTCTTACATTTAGTTTGCACCCATTGCTTCTTGTTCTATCCTCAGGTGCTTTGGAAAATAGGTTGACTCCTTTTTTGTGGCAACACTACTATCATGTCTTCCCTGGTCCTTTTTTTCATTAAACTAGCCATGCCCAGTTCCTGGAACCGTTCTTCATAAGTTTTTGTCTCCAGTCCCCTAATCATCTTTGTTGCTCTTCTATGCACTTTTTCTAGAGTCTCAACATCCTTTTTGCATTGTGGGGACCAAAACTGAATGCAGTACTCCAAGTGTGGCCTTACAAGGCCTTATAAAGTGGCATTAACACTTCACATGATCTTGATTCTATCCCTCTGTTAATGCAGCCTTAGACTGTGTTGGCTTTTTTGGCAGCTGCTGCATATGGCTGGCTCATATTTAAATGGCTCTCCACTAGGACTCCAAGATCCCTTTCACAGTTACTACAATAATATAATATAACAATAATAATAGTTCACAACCTAGAACTAACCTTATCTTCCTGCTGATAATAAGGTTAGTTCTAGGTTGTGAACTATTATTATTGTTATATTATATTATTGTAGTAAAGCAGGATATAGAAAACACCCCGGAATTTTACCTATTAGGAATTACCAATCGGACTTATAAGAAAGAAATTCTTTATTTAATTATACACATACTAACTGTGGCTAGAATAATATATGCGCAAAATTGGAAGGGGGAAGAAATCCCCAAGGAAGAAGAAGTCATAGCAAAAATATTAGATTGCGCTGAAATGGATATGATGACAAGACGTTTAAATGATCAAGAAGATACTAAATTCTATGAAGCATGGAACAATGTTTATAAATGGATAGACAAGAAAAAATAAGATATACAAATTTACTTTTAGTTAATTTCTTGTATTTGTTTTTACCTGGGTAATAACAATGTTAATATTAGTTTAAATGTATCGTTTGATGATTATGGTATATTAGTTTATGTATAAGCAACATATTAAGAATTTTGGTTTATATACGCATAGTAGTTAAAATTTGGAAAATTCTAACTCAAATTTACTAGACTTTTTAATATTCAATATATATTCAACTATGTATTCTTTTTCTGTATTTGAATTTATACTTTCAAGATAAGCGGGGGAAATGCACCCCCACTCTATGTTTAATGTTTGTATGTGTGCCTGTTTATTTTAAGAAAATTAATTAAAAAATTGGGGGGGAAAAAAAGAACTAACCTTATCTTCACCAAAAATAATACATAGAGTATATGGAAGCACGTATTGAAGCATGGATACAAGCATGCTTCACATCCTTGGACAACTAAATCACAACACAGGCAAACAGAAATTTAATTGACCATCAACAACCTCTACCTCAACCAATAAACCATCATCCACTACCTCCACCATACGAGCAATTACATCAACTACCTCCTCATCAATCCACCAACCACCCAAATAACATATCCCTACTAATCAAAGACACCCTTGAAAGGGAACAAAAATGTAACAACGCCATCCTATTTGGCCTGGAAATCACTAATGAACCTGATATCAACAAGATTTGCAATATCATTGCACCAGTATTCCCTACAGATGAAACATGGAAGTGTCTAGAGACAGCCCTGAGTTCAAATACAAAGATGGCTCAGCAGCCCCCTCAATTCTGCAGAGTCATCTGTAGTGTTGAGTGAACCAAACCCGCAAAGTTCCGGTCCGTACCAAACTTTGCATGGTTTGGTATACCGAACCGGAATCTGAATTTTTGCAAAAGTTTGGCAAAAGTTTGGCTTCCGGTTCAGGTTTGGGAGAGCACCAGGAAGCGCCACCGCCCAGCTGTCACCTTCCAGAACAGCCGGGGTGCTTCCCGGCGCTCTCCTAAACCCAAACCTGAACTTTTGCCGAACATCTGAGTTGGGCGTTCGGGAGATCGCCGAGAAGTGCCCCGGCTGTTTCTGAAGGTGACAGCTGGCCGGCGGCACTTCCCAGGACAGCTGGGGAGCTGTCGGCCGGTCAGGAGGCACAAAATGAGGTGGGGAATCCCACGAGGACATTCCGGGGTGGAGCTTTGACATCACTGAGATGTCCTTCCTGGAGTCCCCATTTCAGTTGGCCAGGAAGAACGTCTCAGTGACGTCAAAGCTCCGCCCATGGAATCTCCTTGTGGGATTTCCCACCTCCTTTTTCACCTCCCAACCGGCCAACAGCTCCCCGGCTGTCCTGTGAAGCGCTGCCGCCCAGTTGTCACCTTCAGAAACAGCCGGGGTGTTGTTGGCAAACTTGGAAGTTCGGCAAAGGTTCAGGTTTGGGAGAGAACCGGGAAACACCCCGGCTGTTCCAGAAGGTGACAGCTGGACAGCGGTGCTTCCCAGTGCTTTCCCAAGCGCCAAACATGAAAGTTCGGCAAAAGTTTGGGTTCAGGTTCATGTTGCTTTTGATCTTTCCCCCAACTAACTTCAGATTGTGACCCCTTGTTCTTGTGTTCACTTTCCTATTAAAAACACTTCCCTCCTGGACCTTATTTAACCCTTTGACATATTTAAATGTTTCGATCACGTCCCCCCTTTTCCTTCTGTCCTCCAGACTATACAGATTGAGTTCATGAAGTCTTTCCTGATACGTGTTATGCTTAAGACCTTCCACCATTCTTGTAGCATGTCTTTGGACCCGTTCAATTTTGTCAATATCTTTTTGTAGGTGAGGTCTCCAGAACTGAACACAGTATTCCAAATGTGGTCTCAACAGCGCTCTATATAAGGGGATCACAATCTCCCTCTTCCTGCTTTTTATACCTCTAGCTATGCAGCCAAGCATCCTACTGGCTTTTCCTACTGCCTGACCACACTGCTCACCCATTTTGAGACTGTCAGAAATCACTACCCCTAAATCCTTCTCTTCTGAAGTTTTTGCTAACACAGAACTGCCAATACAATACTCAGATTGAGGATTCCTTTTCCCCAAGTGCATTATTTTACATTTGGAAATGTAACCTTCACCATAACGCCAGTCGATCATCTACTGACCACTGGCACTGCTTGTTCTGTTCTGCTGGCTTCCCGCTGCACAATAGTAATATCAACTTCCCCCATGTACATTCTGCATGAGAGCTATGTGCCTTGTAACCTTACTTTTTGGATAACTTTCATACAATGGTGTATGTGTGAAAAATGGTCGTACACCTTCATACAATGGGTGTAAGTGTGAAAAATGGTCCTAAATCACTTTTTTCAGTGCCATTCTAACTTTCAATGGTCACTAAACGAACTGTTGTAAGTCAACGACTTACTATAAATAATCTCTTGACTCCCCACCTGTAGTGGTTCAGCCTGAGGCTGCTTAGGGACCGGCTGTGTCTCTGCTGGCTCCATGCCCGGAGGAGGATGACAGCGAAGAGGAGGGGGCTGAACAGTTGGACGGGGGAGAGGATAATCAGGAATGGGACAAAGGAGAACAGCATGAGAGCCCCCGGGGGGGGGGGGGCTCTCCCCAGCCGGTAGCTTGGAGTCATTAGGTGATGAAGCTCAAGCCGTCATTGACATGCGACAGAGACGGTCAGATTAAAAAAAGGAGCAATTAGAGAAGTATTATCAGCACTGAATTAGGAACAGCTGGGTTTGGGTGTGGTCCTCCTTAGCAGGGTTTAGAAGGCAGGCAAGCCCTTGAACCCATGTGGAGTGTTATCAGTTTGGAGTTGCATTATCCTGTCTTGTTTCTCGGCGTCTCTGTTCCTGGCTTGTGGCCCAGCAGCTTTGGAAGACCCGTGGGAGGTGTAGGTCTGCTATCTACAGCCTCGGCTTGGCAGCAAGAATTCTGTATTGCTGCATGGACTTTTGCCTTCGTGGATATATCTGAAGATACAGCATTTTCCTGTTTGTAAGGACATTTTCTGTTACCTGTGTTTTTCTTGAATTTTATAAAACTGCCTTTGCCTTTTACCAGTGTGTCTGGCTTCTCTTTTTGGGTTGGTATTGGCTTTTGGAGTGACCCAGACAGAACACCACCCCTCCACCACAAATTTCAAAGATCTATCCCTTCTCTTTCAAGCGATATGAACCAAAAAGGAAAAAAACCCTCACTTTGCAGGCCAAAGTAGAAACTCACAGAGAAGTGTTCAATTACCAGCAACTCACCGACAACGATGTCATTAGAGCAGAGAATTTATTGGAAGGAAAGGAAAATTTGGGCCTTTTTTTTTTTTTAAAGAACTCTAGCCAACTTCCAAGATTAACTGACAAGAAAATATATTGAGTGCTGAGAAGAGGAGATATGTCCTGCCTGACGCACTGCTATTGCAGCCACCATGCAGAAATAATGAAAGCTTTTTGCCAAGTCTGCTGATGAAATAATTTGTAAGGAACATGGAGTCCAAGTGAATGATCATTTCAATATGAGCCAGACATGTGCTCCAGCTACCAAAAAAGCCAACACAGTTCTAGGCTGCATTAACAGGGGAATAGAATCAAGATCATGTGAAGCTATATAGAGCGCTGGTGAGACCACATTTGGAATACTGTGTTCAGTTCTGGAGACCTCACCTACAAAAAGATATTGACAAAATTGAACGGGTCCAAAGACGGGCTACAAGAATGGTAGAAGATCTTAAGCAAAAAACGTATCAGAAAAGACTTCATAAACTCAATCTGTATAGTCTGGAGGACAGAAGGAAAAAGGGGGACATGATCGAAACATTTAAATATGTTAAAGGGTTAAATAAGGTCCAGGAGGGAAGTGTATTTAATAGGAAAGTGAACATAAGAACAAGGGGACACAATCTGAAGTTAGTTTGGGGAAAGATCAAAAGCAACATGAGAAAATATTATTTTACTGAAAGAGTAATAGATCCTTGGCATAAACTTCCAGCAGATGTGGTTGGTAAATCCACAGGAACTGAATTTAAACATGCCTGGGATAAACATATATCCCTCCTAAGATAAAAATACAGGAAATAGTATAAGGGCAGACTAGATGGATCATGAGGTCTTTTTCTGCCGTCAGTCTTCTATGTTTCTATGTTTCTAAGTATTAATACCACTTTATAAGGCCTTGGTAAGGCCAAGGTCCAAGGTCTTTATCTCTTTATCTCTTACTTCATGACCATCAAGTGTTATGACCATAATGGGTAGGCTCTATTAGGGTCATCATCATCATCATCATCAGCAGCAGCAGCAGCAGCATCACCATCACACCAACAACAACCACAATAACAACAACAGAGTTGGAAGAGACTTTGGAGGTCTTCTAGTCCAACCCCCTGCTTGGGCAGGAGACCTTACACTGCTTCAGACAAATGGTTATCCAACATCTTGCTAAAAACTTCCAGTGTTGGAGCATTCACAACTTCTGGAGTCAAGCTGTTCCATAGATTAATTGTTCTAACTATCAGGAAATTTATCCTTAGTTCTAAGTTGCTTCTCTCTTTGTTTCGTTTCTACTCATTGCTTCTCTCCCCCCCCCCCAGGTGCTTTGGAGAATAGCTTGACTCTCTCTTTTTTGTGGCAACCCCTGAGGCACTGCTATCATGTTTCCCCTGGTCCTTCTTTTCATTAAACTAGACATACCCAGTTCCTGCAACCGTTCTTCATATGTTTTAACCTCCAGTCCCCTAATCATCTTTGTCAGTCCTCTCTGCACTTTTTCTAGAGTCTCAATATTATTTTTGCATCGTGGCGACCAAAACTGAATGCAATATTCCAAGTGATCTTGCTTCTATCCCTCTGTTAATGCAGCCTAGAATTGTGTTGACTTTTTTGGCATCTGCTGCACACTGTTGGCTCATATTTAAATAGTTGTCCACTAGGACTCCAAGATCCCTCTCACAGTTACTGCTGTTGAGCGAGGTACCATATATACTGTACTTATGCATTTTGTTTTCTTTCTTTTTTTATTTTAAATCTTTATTGAGTTTTTTAGTTATATTGTGTTTTTGTTGCCTAAATGTAGAACCTTACTTTTTTCACCATTGAATTTCATTTTGTTTGATAACGTCTGTCAATATCCTTCTGTATCTTGAACCTAACTTCTGGGGAGTTTGCTATTCCTGCCAGTTTGGTGTCATCTGCAAATTTGATGAGTTCCCCATCTATCCCTTTGTCCAAGTCATTGATGAAGATACTGGGCCTAAAACAGAGACTTGGGGTACTCCGCTACATATTTCCCTCAATGTAGATTTAGTTCCATCGAGCACTACTCATTGAGTGTGGTTGGTAAGACAGTTTTGAATCCATCTGTCTAACCCACATTTTTCAACTTTATGTAGTAGTAGGTTATGGTCTACTTTATCAAATGCCTTCCTGAAGTCCAAGTAAAATAAACACTTCAAAAGAGACATTGAAACTCTGGAAAAGGTGCAAAAAAGAGCAACCAAGATGATTAAGGGACTGGAAACCAACACTTACGAAGAGAGACTGTGGGAACTGGGCATGGATAGCCTAGAGAAAAGGAGGGCCAGAGTGGACATGATAGCAGTCTACAAGTATACGAGGGGATGTCACAGAGAGGAGGGGATCACTTTAATTTTCAGGGGACCAGAGGGCCGGATGAGGAACAACGGCTGGAGCTGACCAAGGAAAGATTCAACCTAGAAGGAAGAACTTCCTGACGGTCAGAGAGATCAACCAATGGAACAACCTACCAGCAGACGTTGTGAACTCCAACACTCTGGACATTTTTAAAGAGAAGATTGAACTGCCACTTGACTGGTGTGCTATAGGGTTCCTGCTTGGGCAGGAGGTTGAACTCGATGGCCTTCATGGTCCCTTTCAACTCTAACAATAAATAAATAAATAGATAGATAGATAGATAGATAGATAGATAGATAGATAGATAGATAGACAGACAGACAGACAGACAGACAGACAGACAGACAGACAGACAGACAGACAGACAGACAAACAAACAAATAAATCGAGAGCATTCCTCTGGTCCACTAATTTTGTCACTTTGTCAAAAGTGTTGATATCTGCTATGGTCTGTTAAGAAATTTCTGCTTTTAAAAAAACGTATTACTCCATTTTGGGGAAATATAATATTGTGCCTTTTAAAAAATATATATATTCCTCCAAATATTTCATTCTCCTAGGAGACGGGATGGTTGCTGACTTTCTACATTTAAAAAGATTTACAAAGCTCTCCGATAACCAGCATTCTTTGCAGAGATAATAATCACTTCTTCTCTTGCCCGAGCAGACAATCAACACTTACTAAAGGACCAAAGCGAGATTTGGCCGATAGAAAGCATGGCATCTCCCCCGAGAACCAAATCAAGTCTTGTTTCCTCTTTTGAATGGAACTGGATAAAAGAGGCCGATGTTACGGACCCTCTGGAGACGAATCACAAAAGAAAATGAAGTTGAAGGAAATAAATGGCCAGGGGAAATCTGCTTTTATGAGTCCTCCCCGAAAAAGAAGCTTTTCAATAGCCTTGTCAAGGAAACAGACTTTGAACCTGATTTGTGATGTGACGCACCCCCTGCTTCAAAGGAATGGGGATGTTGTCATGTCGTCTTCTCTCCCCCACCCCGCCTGCCTGCTCCTGCACATCTGATAGCTGAAAGAAATTTCCGTTGCTGTAATATAAATGATGCAAAGCACAGGGGTGAGCATTGCCTTTAGAAGCGATCACCCACTGCCCCTCGCTGAGACAAATAGCATCCCTTAAGATGCTTAAAGTCTCCACCTGCAATTTTTTAAGGTTGGCTGTTACAAGCAGAGGGGGCGGGACACATCCGTTAGAGGATCACTTCCCTCCCCCACAAAATTGCCTTTATAAAAAACTTCTAAAAATCAGCTCTTTGCTCTCTTGCTGTGGCAGTTTTATAAAACAGCTTCATGGAGAAGTTGTGCCTCCAATGTGTTAGTTCCAGTGGGGAAATCTAAAAATGTTCCTTACCGGTTCTGTGGGCGTGGCTTGGTGGGCGTAGTTTGGTGGTCATGTGACTGGATGGGCATGGTCAACTTGTAAAATGTGGTGAAAGTCACTTAACAACGCTCTTCCTTTGCAAACAAAACTTTGGGCTCAATTGTAGTCGTAGGTTTTCTTTCTTTCTTTCTTTCTTTCTTTCTTTTTCTCTATTTCTCTATTTCTTTCTTTCTCTCTCTTTCCTTCCTTCCTCCCTTCTTTCTTTCTTTCTCTTTCTTTCTTTCTTTCTTTCTCTCTCTCCCTTTTTCTCTCTTCTTCCTTCCTTCCTTCCCTCCCTCTCTTCCTTCCTTCCTTTCTTCCTTCTTTCCTTTGTCCCTTCCTTCCTTCTTTCCTTTCTTCTTTCTTTCTTTCTTTCTTTCTTTCTCACTTCCTTTCTTTCTCCTTCCTTCCTTCCTTTTTTCTTTATTTCTTTCCCTTTCTTCCTTTTTTCTTTCCCACCCCCTCCCCTCCCTTCCCTTCCCTTTCCCTTTCATATATCATCCAATGTATATTATACACACACATGCAAGTCTTTTTATATAAAATGCATATATGTATATGTGATAGATAGATAATAGACAGACAGACAGACAGACAGACAGACAGACAGACAGACAGACAGATATGTCTTTGGGTGTCTCTGTGTTTATCTATCTATACATACACACATATCACGTATATTTGAGAAGTAGGCATGACTGAAATTGAAAAAAAGAATAATTGGGAAAAAATGAATGATTTATGCACCATATCTGCTTGAAAGGCAACAAAAATCCATAGAAAAATTAAGGTTAGTCTTGGAAATTTAATGTTGAATGGATGCCAAACTGTTCAGGTAAAAGGGCTTTGATCCCTATTCCTGTATCTGTTTCATGACATTAGCTAAAGCTTTCATGAAGTGGAAAGAAGGAACAGTCAAGCAATTAGCAACCCATATTCCTTTTTATAAAAAAAAGTTCTACCTTATTGAATAGTTTATTGACTAATTTTGTGGGAGAGGAAACATAAGGAGGCTTTGCAAGCAATTTGGAAACACTTTGCCCCATTACTTCCATTGATGGGGTTATAAACGGTCTTGCTAAAAACACTGAACATTTAACACATCTCTGGATATATATATATATATATATATATATATATATATATATATATGTGTGTGTGTGTGTGTGTGTGTGTGTGTGTGTGTGTGTGTGTGTGTGTGTGTGTGTGTATACACACACACACACACACATGATATTACTTTAATTCCAAGGAAGCATTATCTGAACTTAATATTCTGGGTTTATATAAAATCCTCCTTCACCAACATAACCTCCTTTTGTTTCCTGTAAGATTTTTTTTTCATATTTCCCACAACTGAAGATGGGATCATTTTGAAGTTTCACTTTAATCAGTATGTGGTAGTGAATTTACCCATAAATAATGTAGAAAACTTCTCTATAGTCAGATCAGTGTTCAACCAGGATTTTTTTTTTTTGTGAGTGGGTATAATTTTTATTTATTTATTTATTTATTTATCTCCACATAAAATCATACAATGTAATATCCCATCTATTTTCATTACAATAAAAGACAGTATCATGTTAGTAAGACATATATAATCACAAAAAAAATTCTAAATTCATACTTATTTGATTTCAGTATTATTGTGAGTGTGCTTCGTCCACCTCGGGTAATAATAGATTCTGAGGAGGATGAGCCAGAGGGGGTACCAGCTGATGCAGAGAGTGGGAGTTATGGAGAAATAGAACTGGATGAACCCGAAGGACCACCAGAGGTGGCAGATATGTCAATGAGGGATTGGTCCAAGTCCGAGGATGAAGAGGACATTAGAGTGGATGAGCCACTCTTAGATGCTCGATTCAGGAGGTTACAAAGCAGACAACAACACTTGTATGGTAAAAGGATGTAGTTTATAGTTTTAACTCTAGGGGTTTGCTGACTACTGCCAGCAGGTGTAAAAGGGAAAAATTATGGGTAATTCTGGGTGAAATTTCAATGTTGATTTCATGGACGCTGTGTTAGATCTGGGATTCCAGACAATACTCTCTGAAAATACCTGATTTCTGCTCTGTAAAGTCATCTGCTAGAAGCTGCCTGCCTGCCAGAGTGTGGTGAGCTGACTTGTATACCCTATGACTTTATGCAAAAAATGCCCAAAAAGTCCAAAATCAGCTGGCCAGCATGCACATGTGCGCAGGACCTGACATAGGGCAATACCTTCCGTGCACTCATATATGACTCTATGTGCTATTTAAAGGATACATACCATAGGTTCACCATTACTGGCTTATTCTCTTGCTCTAGCAGGGGGTTGGACTAGAAGGGCTCTGTGACAATTTTAATCTCTCCCTCTCCAGAAGAATAGACTAATTTAGGCTTTGTTGTCGGAGAGCATCAAATTAGAAAGCCTTGCCAAGAAAGATATTCTGCACATCATTTGCTTTATCCAATCGCTTTTAACTAATATTTCTGGTCATTGGATTCCCTACCAGCAACAATGAGCTCAGATACTTAATTATGGTTTTATCTCCTACACAATTATGATATCATTTTCATAATTGGAAGCTAGATGATTTTTCTAAACCATTTAGCTCCAGATACTACTAAGTGCCAAGGAGCACAGAGCAAAAAGTGAATCTAAATTGAAGCGCAAAGTAAATTGAACAAATGACAACAGGTAAAACAACCAACCTGTCAGGTGAAAGAAATCAGTAACCAGGGCAGAGTTCAAAAGTATTACAAGTTTATTTTATGTCATCTGTATGCAAGAATCTGACTGGAATTAATCAAGGAAGGAAGGAAGGAAGGAAGGAAGGAAGGAAGGCAGAAGAAAAAGAATGAAAGAAAAAAGAAAAAGAAAGAAAGAAGAAGGAAGGAAGGAAAGAAGAAGGAAGGAAGGAAAAAAGAGGAATTGAAGGCAGGAAGACAGGAAGAAGAGAGACGGAAAGAAAGAAAGAAAGAAAGAAAGGAAGGAAGGAAGGAAGGAAGAAAGAAAGAAAGAAAGAAAGAAAGAAAGAAAGAAAGAATCACCAATACAACATTGGAAAAAGTTAACCAAACCAAAGCCCTGCTATCTTTCGGCTTCTCTGATCCCCATCCCTTCTAACAAAATTTCGCTTCTTCCACTCAAAGCTTTGATTCGTGGGCCTTCTGTTTTTTCTCAGAAGAGCACAACCATCACTGGATATACCCCGCAGGCTTCTTTTATTAGCTTCTTTTGAACTTCTGAATGATTACCTTGGGATTTTGGCGGCTTATAGACTGACACATTCCTGGCAAGTTTTTTGACATTCATTTTATATGCCAGGGTTGCTATGACAATAGAGCAATGCCATGGTGGTTTAATTGGATTCCTTTTTTCATTATGACTATCATTGTTTCTTGTTTGTCAGAAGGCTTAATATGTTTTAATAACTGTTTCAGGAGTGGGTTTTTTTCCATTGCAGCTTTTGTGTGTGTCCCTGTGTGTATATGTAAGTGTTGTTGCTGATGTTGTTGTTAGTATCATTATATCACTATAAAAGATGGAAGAAACCGTTTTCGTATTAGTTTCTTGAATCACCGCTTCTCCCTTCGGCTAGGTCTGTTTATTACAAAGAGTTGACAAATACTTTGCTCTTTTTACTTTTACTTCGATCTAAAGGGTTTCGCAGAATTCCGCACCGGATGAAAATAAGTAGCAAGGAGAAATAGTGCATAATTCACGTGCAATGCAGGAAGAAAAGATAAAGGTGGTGGGACTGTTGTGTTGCACGCATCTGCACACATCAAACAAGTTTGATATTGCCATCAATGAAACAGTATGCTTAGTGACAGCAGGTCTTAATCCTGCACCAATTTATTCATTCATTCATTCATTCATTTATTTGGTCCAATACACAATGAGGGGTTTAGTGGGTATACAGTAATACCTCGTCTTACAAACCTAATTGGTTCCGGAAGTAGGTTCGTAAGGCGAAACGTTCGTAAGACGAAACATTGTTTCCCATAGGAAGCAATGTAAAAGCGATTAATCCGTGCAAAAAAAAAATTATCCCAAAATGGTGCTCCGCTGGGCACCGCCGCCCGGCTATCACCTTTTAAAACAGCCGGGGGGGCTTCTCGGCGTTCTCCTGAACCCGAACCTGAACCTGAACTTTTCACGTTTGGGTTCGGGAGGCCGCCGAGAAGCGCCGCCGCCCGGCTGTCACCTTCTGAAACAGCCGGGGGCAGCGGCGCCCAGCGGAGCGCCATTTTGCGATCTGCGGTGGGTTCGTAACCTGAAAAAAGTTTGTAAGAAGAGGCAAAAACATTTCGAACCCCGGGTTCGTATCACGAGGGGTTCGTATCACGAGGGGTTCGTATCATGAGGTACCACTGTGTGTGTGTATGTATGTATATATATATATATATATATATATATATATATATATATATATATATATATATATATATATATATATACACACATACACACACACACACATAGTAAAATACATGATGAAGGTTATAAAGTAGATATTCATAGTAAAATATATCTAAGAAAGAACAGAAAAGAAGTTGGGGGAAAGATCAAAAGCAACATGAGAAAATATTATTTTACTGAAAGAGTAGTAGATACTTGGAACAAACTTCCAGCAGACGTGGTTGGTAAATCCACAGTAACTGAATTTAAACATGCCTGGGATAAACATAGATCCATCCTAAGGTAAAATACAAAAAATAGTATAAGGGCAGAGTAGATGGATCATGAGGTCTTTTTCTGCCGTCAGTCTTCTATGTTTCTAAGTTTCTAAGATATAGTAATAGAACATATCAATGAAAGAATAGAAAAAGAGATATAGGAATAGAAGAAAGGTATAGGAGATATAGGAGAGCAATAGGACAGGGGACGGAAGGCACTCTAGTGCACTTATGCACGCCCCTTACTGACCTCTTAGGAATCTGGATAGGTCAACCGTAGATAATTTATAGGCAAAGTGTTGGGGTTTTGGGGGTTTGGGGATGACACTATGGAGTCCGGTAATGAGTTCCATGCTTCGACAACTCAGTTACTGCAGCATATGATCTTGTGGGCAATACTTAGATCTTGTTTAAGGCGTCTTAGTTCTAAGCTTTCTAGGCCCAGGATTGAAAGTCTAGTCTCATAGGGTATTTTGTTTCAAGCGGAGGAGCGAAGGGCTCTTCTGGTGAAGTATCTTTGGACATTTTCAAGGGTGTTTATGTCTGAGATGCGATATGGGTTCCAAACGGATGAGCTGTATTTGAGGATGGGTCTGGCAAAAGTTTTGTAAGCTCTGGTAAAATATACAAATATACCTTCTTATTGGCATTGTTACTAATGATGTGGCAATGCAGCTAAAGGAAACCTCCAAGCTAAGAGAGCACCAAGGACCTCACAGTTTACCTTCCCCTTTCCCTTCTCGTCTCTTTCTCCTTTCTCTTCTCCTTCTCATCTCCTTCCCCTTCTCCCTCTCCTTCTGCTCCTTCTTCTCTTCTCCCTTCTCCTCATTCTCTACTTCCCCTTCTCCTTCCCCTTTCTCTTTGCTTTCTTCTTCCCTTCCTTCTCTCCTTTCTCCTTCTTATTTCCCTTCTTCTTTCTCTTCTCCTCCCCCTCCACCTTCTCCTTCTCCTCCTCCTTCTTCTCCTTCTCCTCTATCCCCTTCTCCTGCTCCTCTTCCTCCTCCTCCACCACCACCACCACCTCCTCCTTCTCCCCTTCTCCTTCTGCTCCTCCTCCTTCCCTTCCCCCTTTCCTCCTCCTCCTCCTCCTCCTTCTTCTTCTTCTTCATCTTCTCCTCCTCCTCCTTCTCCTCCTCCTCTGTTGGTGTTACCTAATATGGTAATAAATTGTCTGGAAGAAAACCACCAAACTCACCAAGGGCCACATACCTATTCTTCCTCCCGATTAATATCCTTTTAATAAGCAGTTTCCATTTTTTAAATACAAGGCTTCTATAGGGCTGGGATAATCTATTACCCCTATACTTAGCACGTCACACAACCCTGTCTCCTCCTAAAAGGAGAGATTAATGTGGAACAATTTTAATAGCCAAAGACACACTTTTTTTTTATCAACAAAGCTATGAGTTAAACACATGCTAATGTCTGGAAATCGAAAGGAGTCGAGGATTATGCAAACTATGAAAATAAAATTGCCGGTTGAGTCTAATAGGAGGTGACAATTTTTATTCTTTCAAGTGGGTATGGGATTTTTCTTCTTTTTTCTTTTTGGCAGCTGGATCCTGACATGTGTTTCCTCCTGACCTTCTCCACTGTTCCATTCTGCTAGTGGCATTGATTGACCAGCAAATCCATTTTAAAAAAGCAAATAATTATGAACTGATTAAACCCAGAATGAAAGGCATCCTTTGATACAAGGCTGCGCAGGGCAGTCTTCCCTTCTGTAATCCCTTTGCTTGCATTAGCATAAAACACCTTCTTTCTATTCACGGTAAAATACTTTTTTTTTCCTTCTCCCCGCCTGTCTGGTAAAATACATTAATAGCTCTCACTGATGGAACTCAGACATGAAAGCCAACAGCAGACAAACCCGTCCACAATTGCAGTGCAAACCCTTAAATGGGGCAAACAGTTTGCATAGCAAATGCATTAAACGGTGATAAATCACAAAACCTAAAGGGATTTAGTCACCTTTTGCAGACAAAAAAAAAATTCCTCCTGGGTCTCTGAAGACATTTGCTGGGATCCAAGCCAAAAGAGAAAAAAAAAGAGGAAAAAAAAGAGGGGGATATTTAGACACTAGAAAGATTGCAGAGAAGAGCAAGAGAGATGGATAGAGGGCTAGAGGAAAAATACACGAAGGACGGTTGCAGGAATTATGTCTAGTTTAATGAAAATAAGGACTGGGGTGAAATTTATTTATTTGTTTATTTATTTATTTATTTATTGTTTGTTTGTTTGTTTGTCATACATGTACAAGACAACAGGTATAGATATAAACAGAAACAAAGGAAGTACAGATAAATGGGACCTTGGAGGTCTTCTAGTCCAACCCCCTGCTTAGGCAGGAAATCCTATTACCACTTCAGACAAATGGTTATCCAACATAGAAACATAGAATACTTTTGGAATACTGTGTTCAGTTCTGGAGACCTTACCTACAAAAAGATATTGACAAAATTGAACGGGTCCAAAAACGGGCTTCAAGAATGGTGGAAGGTCTTAAGCATAAAACGTATCAGGAAACATAGAAACATAGAAGACTGACGGCAGAAAAAGACCTCATGGTCCATCTAGTCTGCCCTTATACTATTTCCTGTATTTTATCTTACAATGGACATATGTTTATCCCAGGCATGTTTAAATTCAGTTACTGTGGATTTACCAACCACGTCTGCTGGAAGTTTGTTCCAAGCATCTACTACTCTTTCAGTCAAATAATATTTTCTCATGTTGCTTTTGATCTTTCCCCCAACTAACTTCAGATTGTGTCCCCTTGTTCTTGAGTTCACTTTCCTATTAAAAACACTTCTCTCCTGAACCTTATTTAACCCTTTAACATATTTAAATGTTTCGATCATATCCCCCCTTTTCCTTCTGTCCTCCAAACTATACAGATTGAGTTCATTAAGTCTTTCCTGATACGTTCTATGCTTAAGACCTTCCACCATTCTTGTCTTTGGACCCGTTCAATTTTGTCAATATCTTTTTGTAGGTGAGGTCTCCAGAACTGAACACAGTATTCCAAATGTGGTCTCACCAACGCTCTATATAAGGGGATCACAATCTCCTTCTTCCTGCTTGTTATACCTCTAGCTATGCAGCCAAGCATCCTACTTGCTTTTCCTACCCCCCGAACATCTTCTTACAAACTTCCAATGTTGGAGCATTCATAACTTCTGGAGGCAAGCTCTTCTACTGATTGATTGTTCTAACTGTCGGGAAATTTACCCTTCGTTCTAAGTTTGTTTATGTATGTATGTATGTATGTATGTATGTATGTATGTATGTATGTATTCATTCATTCATTCATTCATTCATTCATTCATTCATTCATTCAACTTCTATGCCACCCAGTCCCAAAGGACTCAGGGCGGGTTACAAAATAATATAATAAATACAAAGGAGCAATAAAAAGAAGTCGAATATAATATCTAAAATTAAACTCCATAATAAAACATATTTGTATAAAAAAAACAGTCACAAGTTGCTTCTCTCCTTGTTTAGTTTCCACCCATTGCTTCTTATTCTACACTCAGGTGCTTTGGAGAATAGCTTGACTCCCTCTTCTTTGTGGCAACACTAATATATTGAAACCCTGCTATCATGTCTCCCTTGGTCCTTCGTTTCATTAAACTAGCCATGCCCAGTTCCTGCAACTGCTCTTCATCTGTTTTAGCCTCCAGTCCCCTTAATCATCTTTGTTGCTCTTCTCTGCACTCATTCTAGAGTCTCAGCATCCTTTTTGCATCGTGGCGACAAAAACTGAATGCAGTATTCCAAGTGTTGCCTTACCAAGGCCTTATAAGTGGTATTAACACTTCACGTCATCTTGATTCTACCCCTCTGTTAACCCTGCTGTTCCTTATAAAGTGGTATTGACAGAAGAGCAACAAAGATGAGTAGGGGACTGGAGGCTAAAATATATGAAGAACGAATACAGGACTTGGGTATGTCTAGTGAAGAGAAGGACCGGGGGGAAAAGATAGCAGTCTTCCAATATTTGAGGGGCTGATACAAACAAGAGGGAGTCTATTTTCCAAAGTAAAGGACAAGGAATAATGGATGGAAACTGATCAAGGAGATGTTCAATCTAGAACAGTAAAGGTGAACCATTTATGTATCCATCCATCCATCCATTCATCCATTCATCCATTCATACTTAGACTCAGGGCGGCTCACAACATGTTAGCAATAGTACTTCTTAACAGAGCCAGCCTATTGCCCCCAAAATCCGGGTCCTCATTTGACCCACCTCGGAAGGATGGAAGGCTGAGTCAACCTTGAGACGGTGATGAGGTTTGGACCGCTGACCTACAGATCTACAGTCAGCTTCAGTGGCCTGCAGTACCACACTCTACCTGCTGCGCCACCCCGGCTCTATTAGGCACTGAGTGCTCCATTAATGCCCTGTGCATATGCGGCGGAGACCCAAAGACCAACAGGCTGGTGTGAGGCATGTGTACATATGCAGCAGGAGTCCAAAAGAAGCTGGGAGGACAGCATTCAAGCTGACAGGGTGGGCTGTGTGTGCCATCTCTGGCACATGGTGCCATAGATTTGCCACCACTGATCTAGAAATAAGAAGGAATTTTCTGACAGTGAGAACAATCAACCAATGGAACAGAAGTTGCCTTCAGAAGTCAAGGGATCTTCATTACTGGAAGCTTTCAATCTATCTGACCTATAAAGCCCTTCATGGCATCAGACCAGAATATCTCCGGGACCGCCTTCTGCCGCACGAATCCCAACGACCAGTTAGGTCCCACAGAGTTGGCCTTCTCCAGGTCCCTAAACTAAACAATGTCATTTGGCGGGTCCCAGGGGAAGAGCCTTCTCTGTGGCGGCCCTGGCCCTCTGGAACCAGCTGCTCCCAGAGATCAGAATTGCCCCCACCCTCCTTGCCTTTTGTAAGCTCCTTAAAACCCACCTCTGTTTTCAGGCATGGGGGAACTGAGATATCCTTTTCCCCTAGGCCTATACAATTTATACATAGTATGTTTATGCGTGTGCTTGTTTGGTTTTTAATAAGGTTTTTTTTTTGTTATTTTAAATATTAGATTCGTTATATGCTGTTTTTATTATTGTTGTTAGCCGCCCCGAGTCTACGGAGAGGGGCGGCATACAATAAATAGAATAGAATAAAAGAGACTGGACTGCCATTTGTCAGAAATGAGGTAGGGTTTCCTGCTTGGGTGGGTGGGGGCATTGGAATAGATGATCTATAAGGTTCCTTCCAGCTCTGGTTTATGGAATTCACTTCCAGAAGAGGTCGTGACAGCTGTCAGCCTCAAAGCAGGATTAGACAGATTCATGGATGCCAAGTGTATCATAGGTAGTGATAGGCGAACTGAACCTGCACAATTTGGGTCCATACTGAATTTTGCAGTGTTCGGTATGCCGAACATGAAGTTTTTCCAAATTTCGGGCAAAGTTCGGGATCGTGTTTGGCGTTTGGAGCTTTGACGTCACCGGCAGGCTGCTAAGGACGCCAAGGTGATCACTTCCTGGATTCCATGTTTATTTTTACGTGAAAGGACTGCCCTTTGATTGCAGTGCCGCTGCGGTGTCCTTTTTCGTAAAAATAACAATGTTTATTTTTACGTGAAGACCTCCCTTTGAAGGAGCTGGGGAATCCCTCCCATGAAGAGAGTTTGGGGGCGGAGCTTTGACATCACCAGCAGGTTGCTAAGGACGGTAAAATGATCACTTCCTGGATTCTATGGAATCCAGGAAGTGATCACCTTTGTGTCCTTAGCAACCTTCCGGTGATGTCAAAGCTCTGCCCCTGGAATCTCTTCATGGGAGGGATTCCCCGTTCGAGTTCGGTTCGGGTTCGGCGGAATTTTGCATAAAATTCAGCCTAACTTGCCGAACCTGAACACTGTTGGGTTCGCCCATCACTAATCATAGGTAATTATTGAAACGGATATCTAAGTGCCGCCTCTATGTTGGTTGAGGCAGGCAGAATTCCCTTGAGTACCATTTGTTGAGGGTCAGGGGAAAGGGAGGGTTTTGCCTTCTCTTTCTGCTCAAGATCCCCATGGACAATTGGTAGGACACAAAATGCTGGACTCGATGGGCTTTGGCCTGATTCATCATGGCTCTTCTTATGTTCTTGTTAATCTATCTCACAAAGGTAGGATAAAAAATTAATAAATAGACTTTAAAAAATGGTAACAGATGCATTCCTTTGATTTTATATTCTGCTCACACAAGGCTCTTATTTGGCCAGCAAGAGAACTATGTAGAATCCTTGATATGTGAAAATGTGGAAGGCAAGGGAAAAACCTCTGCAAATATGTATGTATCCTTTTAAAATTCCGAACACTTTTTTTTCCTTTCTAGAAAGTTATATATTTCTCTCTCGCCCGCGCTTCTAATTCAAGTCATTTAAACAGGCATCATAAAATGAAGGCTGTTCCATTATTCTTTTTATAACTAGAAAGGCAGACAATGTGCCGGCGAAAGCTAGAATTAAAGGTATAAAAAAAATACCCTCGATCCTTAACGCTACTGCAATCTTTGGATTTTTCATAAGGAAAGATGGTGAGTTTCTTGTGGTACAAGAATTTAATCCTTTTCATTTTTTTCCTCTTCGGAGAATGGACCAGGATTAGCATCTGAATGGAGCCTCTGAGAGTACACAGGAAAATTATGTAGCCAGGACAAAAGCACGATTACATTGAACTTAATCTAAATGTGTGTGTAAATTAAGTGAAATATGGTGAACGTAATTACTTTACATGTATTCAATCATTCTTACTTCCCTGATTTACAAAGCAGGTCAATGCTTCGAGCTAACCTTTGTTGAGCCCGATTAGTGAACATTTAAAATGACAACAAAGTTTTCTATTCTATTCTATTCTATTCTTTTTTTTTTAATTTATTTTTTTTGTTTAAAATTTTTTATTACCTATATACACATTTACACAAATAAAATAAATGGTATACATCATAAATTGAAACAATGCCAAATTAACACATACAGTGATCCCTCGGTTAACGCGGGGGTTGCGTTCCAAGACCTCCCGCGCTAACCGATTTCCGCGTTATACTGGATGCGGAAGTAAAAACACCATCTGCGCATGCGCGCCCTTTGTTCCATGGCCGCACATGCGCAGAAGGTGGAGCGACGCAAGTTCGGAGGCTGGCAATGCAATGGTGATTTTTCCGGGCTCCTCGACGCTACCCACAGGGCAGCGCTGGCGGCAATGGCAATGGCAACCCTCCCTCCTTCCCTTCTCTCCCTCCCTCCTTCCTTCCCTCCTTGTGCAACGTTTAGGAGGCATCTTCCAACAAGTCTGAACAAGTTCCAACAGTTGCAAAGCTTTTTTTTGCGTTTGCAACGATTGGTCGAGATTTTGGCCAATCAGCAATCAGTATGACGTCATCGGGCGGGAAAAACCGTGGTGTAGGAAAAAAAACGCGGACTTATTTTTTAATTAATATTTTTTGAAAAACCGCGTTGCAGCGTTTCGCGCTAATCGAGAACGCGCAAATCGAGGGATCACTGTACTAACATACAGACAAACAAACAAACAAACAAAAAAACAAACAAAAAGAATTCTTATAATATAGTTACTTATTTAAGTACGCTAAACAATGATAGCAATAACAATTAACATATAGCATAATATATAATATTTGTACTTAAATTCCCTTGAGGGGGTAAGTTATAAATCATTTTATAATTTTAAATTATTTTCTGGTGAAGTGTGTCATAACCTCAGTATCTACCATTTTCTCCTTTAGGTTATTCCTATTCTTTAAATCATTTTTTTTCCTATCCGCCTTCTTTCATTCATGTTTAATTTATTTAAATTCATACAAATCTTTCTTTAAAAAAAATATTGTATATAGATCTTTTATAATTTTCTATTCTATTCTATTCTATTCCATTCCATTCCATTCTATTCTATTCATTCTGAATTCCATTCGATTCATTCTGAATTCTATTCTATTCTATTCTAAATCCCCTTTCCCTCCCCACTCCTGGGGGAAGGATCCTGCAAAATTTCCTCTTTTTTCCCCTTTTAATTTTCTTTAGAAAAAACAACACCCTGAAATTGCAAGATAAAGAAGAATCACAATTTTACAAAGCCTGGGAGAAATGGTTCACTTGGCTAGACCAGAAAAAAGACTCCAAAAACTTGACGGAACTACAAAAGAACCTACCATCTAAACCTCCATTCTACAACTCCATCCAAAATAAAGATCTAACAGTAGGATGGAAATTTCTATTTACGATGTTGAAACCATACTAGATAACAACAACAGAATAAAACTTCAGTTTTAGAAATCGAACTTCTTCCTATATAAACCAATGACCACAGAAATACCAATAATTAACAGAAATGCACCAAGTCTATAAAAGCTGGGAAACATGATAGTCAACAAAGAGGTAGACTTGTCTCTGTTGTATATGTGTACAGTTTCCTTCTCTTTTTCTTTCTTCTTTTCTTCTTCTCTTTCCTCCTTTCTTCTTTAACTTCTTTACCTTTTTTCTTTTTCTTTTATTAATTTGTTGTACTGCTCTCTCCTTTTCATTCAATTAAGACATTAGCTACCTAGTATGATAGATGTTTAATGCAAAAACCATGTACAGTGGTACCTCATCATACGAACTTAATTGGTTCCAGGAGGAGGTTCGTAAGGTGAAAAGTTCGTAAGATGAAACAATGTTTCCCATAGGAATCAATGTAAAAGCAAATAATGAGTGCAAATCCTTCAGGAAAATCCCAAACTTTAGAAGGGAGGCGAACAGAGGGCAGGGAGGAGCAGTTACAGGGGGCGGGTGGAAGAAGCAAGGCTAGGCTAAAGGGTGAGTGGGAAGGAAGAAAGGCAAGGGGGGCGCCCCTCCCTTTTCTTTCTTCAAAAGACACCCTTTCAGTGCCTTTGCAAGCACGTTGTTCTCTGCAAAAAATTTCCTCCCCCAAGCTGCCCCTCCCTCCTCCCTTTTCTTTCTTCAAAAGACACCGTTTCAGTTCCTTTGCAAGCACGTTGTTCTCTACAAAATTTTTCCTCCCCCAAGCAGCCCCTCCCTTTTCTTTCTTCTAAAAAGGGGGAAAAAAGGAAACCCCTTCATCCCAGCAGCAGCTGCTTGGGTTCATAAGGTGAAAATAGTTCGGAAGAAGAGGCAAAAAAATCTTAAACACCGGGTTCGTATCTTGAAAAGTTCGTTAGAAGAGGCGTTTGTAAGATGAGGTACCACTGTATTTGTAGGTTTTTTAAAATTCCCCATGCTGAAATTTCTCTTTGGTGATTTGTACATGTAGACACATATATATTGTGGTGTTGTTCTTTTTTCAATAAAGAAAATTAAAAGGATACTAACATTAGAGAACCATCTTTCAGCTGTAGCGACGGGGCGTTTGCCCAGGTTCGCCTGGTGCACCAGTTGTGGCCCTACCTGGACCGGGAGTCACTGCTCACAGTCACTCATGCCCTCATCACCTCGAGGTTCGACTACTGTAATGCTCTCTACATGGGGCTACCTTTGAAGAGTGTTCAGAAACTTCAGATCGTGCAGAATGCAGCGGGGGTCACAGAGTTAGCCGTTCCAGGGGAACGAGGGACCGTTGCTTAATAACGGTCCCTTGTTCCGGCTCTGTGAACCCAATCTTGGGTACTGGTGATGAGTGTAACTCTGGCCCTGGGCTCAGGTTGCTGCTGCTCAACGCCAGGTCGGTGGTAAATAAAGCTCTCCTCATCCGGGACCTGATCCTGGATGAGGAGGCCGACCTGGCTTGTATTACTGAAACCTGGCTGGGCCCGGAGGGAGGTGTTCCCCTCTCTGAAATTTGCCCAGCCGGGTTTCAGATATGGCATCAACCTCGACCCCAGGGAAGGGGGGGAGGAGTGGCTATTGTTGCCAGGGAGAGCCTTTGCCTGCGTAGACTCATTGCTCCGGAAATTGCGGGTTGCGAGTCTCTCTTGATGAGGTTGGACTTAGGGGTTCAGGTGGGCTTATTTCTCACGTACCTGCCTCCCAGCTGCGTGTCAAAAGCCCTGCCTGTGCTACTCGAGGAAGTAGCCGGGTTGGCGGTGGAGTTCCCCGGACTTATTGTCCTGGGGGACTTCAATCTGCCGTCACTCGGCGAAACCTCTGGGTTGGCACAGGAGTTCATGGCCACCATGACAGCCATGGACCTGACTCAAGTAGTTCAGGGTCCGACTCACGAGGGAGGACACGCACCTGACATGGTATTCCTTTCTGAGCAACTGAGTAATGGTCTGAGACTAAGGGGCTTAGATGCGTTGCCTTTGTCATGGTCAGACCATTTCCTACTACGGCTTGACTTCCTGGCTCCAATCCTTCCCCGCAGGGAGGCGGAACCAATTAAGATGTTCCGCCCCAGACGCCTGATGGACCCTGAGGGCTTTCAGACGGCGCTTGGGGTTATACCAGAGGCACTTGTCCACAGTTCGGCAGAGTCTCTTGCGGAGGCCTGGAACAAGGCCGCAGCGGAGGCTCTTGACCGGATTGCGCCTTTGCGACCTCTCCGAGGCGCTAGACCCCGTAGAGCTCCATGGTTCAACGAGGAGCTCCGGGAGTTGAAACGCCAGAAGAGACGTCTAGAGAAGCGATGGAGGAAGAGTAGGTCTGAATCCGACCGAACACTTGTAAGAGCTTTTATTAAGACTTACAAAGTGGCGCTCAAGGCGGCAAGATGCGCGTACCATGCCGCCTTGATTGCATCAGCGGAATCCCGCCCGGCCGCTCTGTTTAGGGTGACCCGCTCCCTTCTTAATCAGGGGGGAGTTGGGGAGCCCTTGCAGAGTAGTGCCGAGGACTTTAACACGTTTTTCGCTGATAAAGTCGCTCGGATCCGAGCCGACCTCGACTCCAATTGTAAAACAGAGTCGACTGACAACGAGTCAGTCGAGGTGACTGGGGCACGTACTTGTCCACCTGTCTGGGAAGAGTTTGATCTGGTGACACCTGATGAAGTGGACAAGGCCATTGGAGCTGTGAGTTCTGCCACCTGTTTACTGGATCCGTGTCCCTCCTGGTTGGTTTCGGCCAGCAGGGAGGTGACACGGAGCTGGGCCCAGGAGATTACCAACGCTTCCTTGGGGAGGGGAGTTTTTCCATCACTCTATAAAGAAGCGCTTGTGCGCCCCCTCCTCAAGAAGCCCTCCCTGGACCCAGCCGTACTTAACAACTATCGTCCAGTCTCCAACCTTCCCTTTATGGGGAAGGTTGTCGAGAAGGTGGTGGCACTCCAGCTCCAGCGGTCCTTGGAAGAAGCCGATTATCTAGGTCCCCAGCAGTCGGGTTTCAGGGCCGGTTACAGCACGGAAACCGCTTTGGTCGCGTTGATGGATGATCTCTGGCGGGCCCGGGACAGGGGTTTATCCTCTGTCCTGGTGCTCCTTGACCTCTCAGCGGCTTTCGATACCATCGACCATGGTATCCTTCTGCACCGGCTGGAGGGGTTGGGAGTGGGAGGCACTGTCCTTCAGTGGTTCTCCTCCTACCTCTCTGGCCGGTCGCAGTCGGTGTTAGTGGGGGGCCAGAGGTCGACTCCTAGGTTTCTCCCTTGTGGGGTGCCTCAGGGGTCGGTCCTCTCCCCCCTGCTATTCAACATCTACATGAAACCGCTGGGCGAGATCATCCAAGGACATGGGGTGAGGTATCATCAATATGCGGATGATACCCAGCTTTACATCTCCACCCCATGCCCAGTCAACGAAGCGGTGGAAGTGATGTGCCGGTGCCTGGAGGCTGTTGGGGCCTGGATGGGTGTCAACAGACTCAAGCTCAACCCGGATAAGACGGAGTGGCTGTGGGTTCTGCCTCCCAAGGACAATCCCATCTGTCCGTCCATCACCCTGGGGGGGGAATTATTGACCCCCTCAGAGAGGGTCCGCAACTTGGGCGTCCTCCTCGATCCACAGCTCACATTAGAACAACATCTTTCAGCTGTGGCGAGGGGGGCGTTTGCCCAGGTTCGCCTGGTGCACCAGTTGCGGCCCTATCTGGACCGGGACTCATTGCTCACAGTCACTCATGCCCTCATCACCTCGAGGTTTGACTACTGTAATGCTCTCTACATGGGGCTACCTTTGAAAAGTGTTCGGAAACTTCAGATCGTGCAAAATGCAGCTGCGAGAGCAGTCATGGGCCTACCTAGGTATGCCCATGTTTCACCATCACTCCGCAGTCTGCATTGGTTGCCGATCAATTTCCGGTCACAATTCAAAGTGTTGGTTATGACCTTTAAAGCCCTTCATGGCATCGGACCAGAATATCTCCGAGACCGCCTCCTGCCGCACGAATCCCAGCGACCAATTAGGTCCCACAGAGTGGGCCTTCTCCGGGTCCCGTCAACTAAACAATGTCGGTTGGCGGGCCCCAGGGGAAGAGCCTTCTCTGTGGCGGCCCCGGCCCTCTGGAACCAACTCCCCCCGGAGATTAGAACGGCCCCTACTCTTCCTGCCTTCCGTAAACTCCTTAAAACCCACCTTTGCCGTCAGGCATGGGGGAACTGAAACATCTCCCCCTGGGCACGTTTAATTTATGCATGGTATGTCTGTGTGTGTGACTGTTAGCATATGGGTTTTTTTTAAAATATTTAAATATTTTAAATTTGTCTGATGCTTATGATTTGTTTTTTACATGTTGTGAGCCGCCCCGAGTCTTCGGAGAGGGGCGGCATACAAATCTAAGTAATAAATAAATAAATAATAAATCATGGGCTTTCCCAAACATGCCCATGTCACACCAACACTCCGCAGTCTGCATTGGTTGCCGATCAGTTTCTGGTCACAATTCAAAGTGTTGGTTATGACCTATAAAGCCCTACATTGCAGAATATCTCCGGGACCGCCTTCTGCCGCACGAATCCCAGTGACTGGTTAGGTCCCACAGAGTTGGCCTTCTCCAGGTCCCGTCGACGAAACAATGTCATCTGGCGGGATCCAGGGAAAGAGCCTTCTCTGTGGTGGCCTCAGCCCTCTGGAATCAACATGCCCCAGAGTTTAGAAGCCTCCTTGCCTTTCTTAAGTTACTGAAGACCCACCTTTGTCGCAAGGCATGGGGTAACTGAGACACCCCTGGGCCCACCTAGTTTATGTATGGTATGATTGTGTTGTATGGTTTTAATGAATGGTTTTTAGATGTCTTTTTACTATTGGATTTGTTATATTGTAATTGTTGTGAGCCACTCCAAGTCTCCAGAGAAGGACGGCATACAAATCTAATAAATTATTATTATTATTATTATTATTATTATTATTATTATTATTATGCAAAATTTCAATTTACACCCCATTTTGGGGCCCAGACAGAGGTGGTATTTACCGGTTTTCCAAACTACTCAAAATTTCTGCTACTGCTTCTCCAGAACCTCTCAGAGCCTGCAGAATTTCACCCCTGGTCCAATCCCATTCCATTCAACTGTGTTTCATTAGCATCTTAGCCTTATTACTAATTATTAGAAAGTTACAATTAGTTACTGTCCGTTCTTTAATAAAAGTGATAGGTTTGCTTGGCATGGTTGATTAAGTCAATTTGCATCACTACTGAGTAAGTTGTTAGGATGTGTGTGGGTTTTTTTCATGCAAGGAACAAAAAGTGACCTTGACCCCCAAGATGCTCTACTCTATCTTAATCAGTGAGAAGAGTATCTCTGGCCATTTGAAAGGTCCCTAAAGTGGTCATTAGTGGTGACTGAGCTGCCAAAGTTCTGGAGGGCTTGGAGTAAACCATCGGAGGCTTTGATACATCCTCATCAATCAATATGAAAGTCAATAGATTTTGTTCCTCTTAGATTTTGAATTCCATTTGATGCTAATGATCCCAAATAAATGCAGTTATGTTGGTGGCACACTATTAGTGAGGCTTGAACCTCAAATGTCAAGCTGACCTCTTCAGATTCATTAGCCTGGCATATAGTTTCTCAATTTTTTTTAAAAAGGTGTAATTTGCTCTGTCGGGCTGGGCTGTGACATATTGGTCATCAAACTTTTTATTATTTATAACTCTTGCTTATTGCAGTTAAAAACAAAAAATAAAAGAGGCTGTTAAAGACTAAAAGTAAAATCTCATTTTTCAAATCAAGATCAGATGGACATAATTTCCTTGGTACCACAGACGGTTCTCTTCGGGGATGAAATCTCTTTACCTTTCCTACCGATTTGGAAGTGTGCATGCTACACACTGTTGTCGCCAGTGGAATTTAGAAGAAACTTCCTAACAGTGAGGACAATTAGCCAGTGGAACAGCTTGCCTCTGGAAGTTGTGGGTGCTTCATCACTGGAGGTTTTTAAGAAAAGACTGTACAATCACTTGTATTTGTATTTGTAATTGTATTTATTAGATTTGTATGCCGCCCCTCTCCGAAGACTCGGGGCGGCTAACAACAATAAAAAAGACAATGTGAACAAATCTAATATTAAAAATAATCTAAAAAACCCCAATTTAAAGAACCAATCATACAAACAAGCATACCATGTATAAATTCTATAAGCCTAGGGGGAAGGAATATCTCAATTCCCCCATGCCTGACGACAGAGGTGGGTTTTAAGGAGCTTGCGAAAGACAAGGAGGGTGGGGGCAACTCTGATATCTGGGGGGAGCTGGTTGCAGAGGGTTGGGGCTGCCACAGAGAAGGCTCTTCTCCTGGGCCCCGCCAAACAACATTGTTTACTTGACGGGACTTGGAGAAGGCCAACTCTGTTGGACCTAACGGGTCGCTGGGATTCGTGCGGCAGAAAGTGGTCCCAGAGATATTCTGCTCCGATGCCACAAAGGGCTTTATAGGTCATAACCAACACCTTGAATTGTGACCGGAAATTGATCGGCAACCAATGCAGACTGTGGAGTGTTGCTGTAACATGGGCATACCTTGGGAAGCCCATGCTTGCTCTCACAGCTGCATTCTGCATGGTCTGAAGTTTCCGAACACTTTTCAAAGGTAGCCCCATGTAGAGAGCATTACAGTAGTTGAACCTCGAAGTGATGAGGGCATGAGTGACTGTGAGCAGTGAGTCCCGGTCCAGATAGGGCCGCAACTGGTGCACCAGGCGAACCTGGGCAAACGCCCCCCTCATCACAGCTGAAAGGTGTTTCTCTAATGTGAGCTGTGGATCGAGGATTATGGACAGACAGATGGAATTGTCCTTGGGAGGCAGAACCCACAGCCACTCCATCTTATCCGGGTTGAGCTTGAGTCTGAAATGGATAGTCTTTTGCTCAAACAGGAATTTGTACTAGATGGCCTCCAATGTCCATTCCAATTCTTCTGTTCTGTTCCGTTCCGTTCCATTCCATTCCATTCCATTTCATATTTTCTATTCTATTTTATTCTATTCTATTCTATTCTATTCTGCCCAATCCAACCCAATCCAATCCATTCTCTCAGACATAAATTGGTGTAGCTTATGCTCTCGTCCACCACTTGGAGATCTTAAGGTGGCTTTTATTGTTCATAGCTACTTTGAGCCAAGCAAACTTGGCAAGCCTTCTGAAGAAATCTGGAAACATTCTGGGGGGAAAATTGTAGCATCATTTGGTCAGGCTCTCCATTCCCCAAATATATCTATGCTTGTGAAATGGTGGGGTGTCTTTATTACAGGGGATCTTTTCATTTTGGTAATTAGGACCCACTTCCATCTTTTTTTGACTTACCACTGTTGAGCTGCAGTAGGATCGGCCAATGATTCATGTTTTTGTTGTCATTTTCCCTTAGGATGATTATAATTCACAACTTCGGATTTGGGTTTTACGAGGCAATACACTACTGGCAATTTATTGATGGTGATGTGACTATTATCCTACTGGGGAGCACCCATTTGTTCAAATGCCACATATTTTTTTTACGATTAAAAAAGAAAATGTATTTATGAGAGATGCATGGTTCGTGTTTCAGCTCCATAATTTCCATAATTACATTGAAATTCCCCTTCCCTCTAGGCTTATAGAATTTATACATGGTATGCTTGTATGTATGAGTGGCTCTTTAAATTGGGGGTTTTTAGATTATTTTTAATATTAGATTTGTTTACATTGTCTTTTTATATTGTTGTTAGCCGCAACGAGTCTTCGGAGACGGGTGGCATACAAATCTAATAAATAAATAAATAAATAAATAAATAAATAAATGAATGAATGAATGAATGAATGAATGAATGAATGAATGAATGAATGAATGAACGAATAAACAAACAAACAAACAAACAAACAAATAAACAAAATTTGATGTTCTGTAAAACAAGGAATATTACATGCTGGGGTGGAAGAAGAAGAGGAGGGGGAGGAGTGGGGGAGGGAGGGGAAGGAAAAGGAGAAGGAGGGGAGATGGAGGGAGAAGGAGGATAAGAAGGTGGAGAAGGAGGAGGAGGAAGAAGAAGGAGAAGGAGAAGGAGGAGGAGGAGGAGGAGGAGGAGAAGAAGAAGAAGAAGAAGAAGAAGAAGAAGAAGAAGGGAGGAGGAGGAAGAGGAGAAGGAGGAGGAGGAGAAGATGAAGAAGAAAAAGAAGAAGGAGAAGAAGAAGAAGAAGAAGAAGAAGAAGAAAGGAGGAGGAGGAAGAGGAGAAAGAAGGAGGAGGAGAAGAGGAAGAAGAAGAAGAGGAAGAGGAAGAGGAAGAAGGAGGAGAAGAAGAAGAAGAAGAAGAAGAAGAAGAAGAAGAAGAAGAAGAAGAAGAAGAAGAAGAAGAAGAAACAATTCTTCACCAGTTCCTTATCACTTTTAAATCCAGGAAACCATATGGAAAAAATCTACGTAAATTTCAGAACACTTTCTACTAAGTTCAATGCAAATCTTCTGGATTTGCATAATTTAGACGGATCGCTGTGTTCAGCTTTTTTTGGGCACAGCATTCGGATCACCTGGGAGAAGAAGAATCATCTATTGTTCCGGCAGGCTACATCTGGACTTGTCTATGGGAATGATGAGCACCATCCATCCTTCCCCCAGTCTTCTTTCCAAAGAGCCTCCTTGTAAAGTACAGTAGAAAAAAATAAATGACTATGAAAAAGATGTTGTTCTCAACAGATGCTGGAGATGAAAAATGGCCAGGGTGATAGCAATTTATTATTTATTTATGGGGCCACCATCTGTTGTCTGTGGAGGCTTAATGCATGCAAAGACAGTCAACCTTCATGAAGAAACATGGGTTCTTCTCCCCCCCCCGCTTCTCACCTATGTCCCTCCCTTTTCTCTCTCTCCCTCCTTTCCTTTCCTTTCCTTTCCTTCCTTCCTCTCTTCTTTCCTTCTTTCCTTCCTTCCTCACTCATACTTTTTCCTTCCTTTTTCCTCCTTCCCTTCCCTCCTCCTTCCCTTCCTCCCTTCCTTCTTCACTCATTCTTTTTCCTTCCTTCCTTCCTTCCTTCCCTTCCCTCCTCCTTCCCTTCCTTCCTTCTTCACTCATTCTTTTTCCTTCCTTCCTTCCTTCCTTCCTTCCTTCCTTCCTTCCTTCCTTCCTTCCTTCCACCTTTCTACTTGAAATTTATTTTTTTTGTCTCTCTACATCACTGTATGTTTTGTTAAGACCAGAGACATATATCCTAGTAATAGGAAAAAGGTGCCTTGTTTTGTTGTTATTATAATCACTATTTAGGGGTAGTGGTTTCTGACAGTCTCAAAATGGGTGAACAGTGCGGTCAGGCAGTAGGAAAAGCAAGTAGAATGCTTGGCTGCATAACTAGAGGTATAACAAGCAGGAAGAGGGAGATTGTGATCCCACTATATAGAGGGCTGGTGAGACCACATTTGGAATACTGTGTTCAGTTCTGGAGACCTCACCTACAAAATATATTGATAAAATTGAATGGATCCAAAGACAGGCTAAAAAATGATGGAAGGTCTTAAGCATAAAACTTCTCTGGAAAGACTTAATGAACTCAATCTGTATAGTCTGGAGCAGTGTTTCCCAACCTTTTTTGAGCCGCGGCACATTATTCATATTTTCAAAATCCTGGGGAACATTGAAGGGGGGGGGCGGGGGGGCGGGCTAAAGAAAAGTTTGGACAAAAAAACCCTCTCTCTTCCTCCCTTTCGCTCTATTTCTCCCTCTTTCTCTCTTTTCCTTCCTTCCCTTCTTTCTCTCTCTCCATCCCTCTTTCTTTCTTTCTTCCTCTCTTTTTTGCTCTCTTTCTCTCTCCCTCCTTCCCTTCCTCTATGTCTTTCTCTCTCCCTTGCTCTCTCTCTCTCTCTGTCTCTCTTGCTATCCCTTTCTTGCTTTTTTCTCTCTTTCTTGCTCTCTCTCTCTCTTTCACTCTTGCTATATGTCTTTTTCTTTCTCTTTGCCTCTCTTGCTATCTCTCTTTCTTTCTCTCTCTTTCTCTCTCTCTCTGCCTCTCTTGCTATGTCTCTCTCTCTTTCTCTCTCTCTTTCTTTCTCTCTCTCTCTGCCTCTCTTACTATGTCTCTCTTTCTTTCCATCTCTCTTTCTCTCTCTTTCTCTGCCTCTCTTGCTATGTCTCTCTCGCTCTGTCTCTCTTTCTCCCTCTCTCTCTCTCTGCCTCTCTTATATGTCTCTCTTTCTTTCTCTCTCTCTCTCTGTGCCTCTCTTATATGTCTCTCTTTCTTTCTCTCTCTCTCTCTCAGCTGACTGCAAGCAGGAGCCCTGACGACGGCAGCTGGATGTGCTGCTGGACGCCGTATATGCCAGGCCCGCAGCGCCAGCATATACCAGTATATGCCAGGCCAGCCGCCGCCGCCACCCCCTCCCACCGCCATCTCCCCGCGACTGCCTGCGCCACTGCAGCCGCCACCCCGCTCCCACCGCCATCTCCCCGTGACTGCTTGCGCCCCTGCAGCCACCACCACCACCACTCCCACCGCCAGTGCCCTCCCGCCGGGCCCCAAAGGACACTTGCCGCTGACGCCAGGGAAGTTCCAGCTGGGCGGGGCGCTGCCGGTGCCTCCGACCTCCAGGCTCCTGCCCGATGCTGCAGTTTCTGGTGCTCTCCTGCTGGGCCCCAAAGAAGGAAGGCGGGAAAAAGGCGCGAAGAATGAAGCTCTCCTTCTTCCTGCCTTCCTTCTTTGGGGCCCAGCAGGAGAGCGCCTGAAACCGCGGCATCGGGCAGGAGCCGGGAGGTCGGAGGCACCGGCAGCGCCCTGCCCAGCTGGAGCTTCCCTAGCTTCGCAGCACACTTGACCGTGTCTCGCGGCACACTAGTGTGCCACGTCACACTGGTTGGGAAATGCTGGTCTGGAGGACAGAAGGAAAAGGGGGGACATGATCGAAACATTTAAATATGTCAAAGGGTTAAATAAGGTTCATGGGGGAAGTGTTTTTAATAGGAATGTGAACACAAGAACAAGGGGACGCAATCTGAGGTTAGTTGGGGGAAAGATCAAAAGCAACATTAGAAAATATTATTTTGCGGAAAGAGTAGTAGATGCTTGGGACAAACTTCCAGCAGACATGGCTGGTAAATCCAGTCATTGAATTTAAATATGCCTGGGATAAACATATATCCATCCTAAGATAAAATAGTATAAGGGCAGACTAGATGGACCATGAGGTCTTTTTCTGCTGTCAATCTTCTATGCTTCTGTGTTTCTATTCTGTTATTTTCTTGTTATACTGTCATTCTGCGATGGCTGTACCATTCAAAGACCAGGCTTGGGATAGATCATTGGAGAAAATCTACATGGTTGCTAAGAGTTGACAACGTGATAGTACCAAATAATCAATCAGAGTAAATACAGTACATGCAATTCCATTGTTAGATCAAACAGCCCGAGCAATATCAGCAGTAAAGAGATGGCCCACTTCATTTCTTAAGAGTGATTGTGTCAGGAAATCATAGATAAAAATGCCTGCCTCTCATCTTCCTAGTAACAGAGAAATAAAAATAGAGTTGGGTAGAGACATGTCTTGCCAAAGGTTGAATGACATAATATATCCTGAAAAGAAAGAGGACTCTGGCTGACATCAAATAAAGGGCAGGCACTCAGGGAGTTTTAGGAGAAAATTCTTCATTCCGAGAGTAATAGACTGCTGAAATGGAGCAAAGAGAAGGCTTCAAATTTAAGGAACGTTAAAAGGGAGGCCATAAATATTAGAGAAAGAGATGTTCTGGACAGTGAACGCAAAGGTATTCCTCTCAGAGTTGGGACAGCAAGCAAAGAGCAGTTGGCGAAGATGAAACTCCAAGGAAAGCCTTTGTAATGGATGAGACATTGAGGAAATTGTGAAGTTATTTACTCCGAGGTGTTTTAAGTAAGTTGGTGAACCACCAAGAAAAGGAACTTGGGAAAACAAAGGCTGATGACTGCTGACTCATTACTGGACTCCATAGTGTCATCCCCAAACCCCCAACACTTTACCCTTAGATTATCCACGGTTGACCTATCCAGATTCCTAAGAGGTCAGTAAGGGGGTGAGTACAAGTGCACTAGAGTGCCTTCCATCCCCTGTCCTATTGCTCTCCTATATCTCCTATACCTTCCTTCTATTCCTATATCTCTTCCTCTATTCTTTCATTGATATGTTCTATTCCTATACCTTCTTTTCTATTCTTTCTTAGATATATTTTACTATGAGTATCTCCTCTATAACCTTCATCATGTATTTTACTATGTATATACCCACTAAAACCCTCATTGTTTCTTGGACAAAATCAATAAATAAAATAGAAAAAACCTGTCCATGGGGTCACAATGGGTTGTACATGACTTCCTAACTACAACACCAACTATCTTGCAGCTGGTAAGACTTCTGAAATGAAATTGGGCATGCGGAGGACCTTGTCCTAAAAGAAATCCTCACCAAGCCAAACCACCCAATTTTTGGTTTTAAAGCCCCCCACCCAGCTCTTTCTCCGACTGCCATTCTCTTCTCTTTTTAATATCACATTTCCTGGCAAGCATTATTCATTTTGATCGCCAGAAACAGCACAGCGCATAAAGAGGAGGAAGCTATTCATTTGTGAAAAATGATACCAAGCGTGACGGAGAAGATAAATTCTTCATGTAAAGAGAGGAGTGGGGGACGATCTGTTACAACTTTCCGTGTCATGCATATCTCCTCATTGTGCATGGCCTTCAGCTGCATAGCCGGTAGCCGGTATTTGAATTAAGTGTGGGACACAGATGGCTGGTCCAAATCTCCGTTCAAGTTGAACCAACGGTTGTTGCTCGTTTACCAGAATGGTTTTGGAATTTTATTTTATTTTATTTATTCATTTGTCTGATACATAAATACATAGGAGGAAAATAGACATGTGATAATATAAAAAGAGGGTGAAGGTGAACTTAGAGGAGAGGATATATGAAAGGAAGAGGATATATAAGATAGGTCAAAAAAAGGAAAGACAATTGGACAGGGGACGAAAGGCACACCAGTGCACTTATGTACGCCCCTTACTGGCCTCTTAGGAACCTGGAGAGGTCAATTGTGGAGAGTCTAAGGGAGAAGTGTTGGGGGTTAGGGGTTGACACAATTGAGTCCGGTAGTGAGTTCCAAGCTTCGATAACTCAATTGTTGAAATCATATTTTTTACAGTCAAGTTTGGCGCGGTTCGTATTAAGTTTGAATCTGTTGCGTGCTCTTGTGTTATTGTGGTTGAAGCTGAAGTAGTCATTGACTGGTAAGATATTGCAGCATATGATCTTGTGGGCAATGCTCAGATCGTGTTTTAGGCATCGTAGTTCTAGGCTTTCTAGGCCCAGTATTGTTAGTCTATTTTCGTAGGGTATTCTGTTTCGAGTGGAGGAGTGAAGGGCTCTTCTGGTGAAATATCTTTGGACATTTTCAAGGGTGTTGATGTCTGAGATGTGGTATGGGTTCCAGACAGATGAGCAGTAGTCTAGGATGGGTCTGGCAAAAGTTTTGTAGGCTCTTGTGAGTAGGGTGAGGTTGCCTGAGCAGAAGATGCGTAGGATCAGGTTGACAACTCTAGAGGCTTTTTTGGCGATGGATGTTGTCAGAAACACATGGAAACCAGAAAGAAAGAAATCTTGAAACAAAGGGTGTCCGTGGAGTTTCACCAATTTTCCAAATCGTGGTTGTCTCAAAAGTTCTCTTCCAAATCTCCACCACTAAATGCTCTGTCTTACAAATTGGTAAAAAGAATCAGAATACTAAATATAAACTTGGAGGAATGGAACTTATTATCAATATCAACTTTATTTGATTAGTCAATCGACCATAGCAAAGCGAGAAAAAGGACCACATCGGTCGTCATAAAACTGTGACTGCTTAAAATACAATAAAATTGGCTAAAATAGAGGGAACTTGAATAAATAATAAGTTAAAATGCAGTATAATATGCTAAAATTGAGTAGTAAAACATGAGAATATAACTCGTGCAAAGAATTATATTAAACAAATCTAAGATACTGATATAAAATATTCTTAAGTGAGTTCATCTCCTTTGCATACCACCCCAATATGTTCTATAAAAGGTATTCTCATCTGAACAGCCCTGACTATAAACTTAGCGGTTCTAGAAACTACATATATATTTGTACCCTGAAGAAAATATGATAATTGTTTATTACAGTCCCAGTGCATGATTTTGTCAAGTAGGGACTGTAAATACTGAGGTCTTACTGAGGAGTATAGTTTACAATTGAGTAGCACATGTGCAATGTCTTCTATTTCTGGTGCACCGCAAATGCATGTTCTCTCAAAATATGGTACTTGGTGGAATCGTCCATATTTGACCATAGAATCTAACTGCTCAAATCTTGCTCTAGTGAGTGCTGTTCTATGGTATTGGGTCAGACCCATTGTCAGGTATTTTTCTAGTTGAAAGGCTGTTTTGTTCTTGGCTAACCATTTCAGTGACCTGCACTTAGAAAGTGCCTCAAAATTGAACTTATTGATAACCCTCAATCTGTCATCGACCTTGGAGTACTCATATCCAATGACCTAAGTCCTAGAGCCCACTGCAACAACATTGCCAAAAGGCTTTAAGAGTTGTTAACCTAATCTTTCGCAGCTTCTTCTCTGGTAATTTTGAACTGCTAACAAGAGCTTACAAAACATTTGTCAGACCAATCCTAGAATACGGCTCACCTGTATGGAACCCACATTGCATATCTGACATCAACACAATTGAGAGAGTCCAGAAATATTTCACAAGAAGAGTCCTTCATTCCTCTTCTCACAACAAAATACCTTACTCCGCCAGACTTGAAATTCTTGGTTTAGACAACTTACAACTCCGACGTCTCCATTCCGACTTAATTATAGTTCATAAAATCATATACCAAAATGTCCTCCCTGTTAATGACTACTTCACCCTCAACCACAATAACATACGAGCACAAAATCGATTTAACCCTGCTGTTCTGTTCGAAAAAACTTCCTAATGTTATGTTCGGGTCACATACGACCCGGACCAAAAACTCTTCATTTGAAGTGCTTATGTTTGGTCAATTTGAAAACTTTTTTCACTTGGAAAGTAGTCTGAACATTTCTAAACACAATGATATGAAAATTGAAATGAAAAAAGTAAATCTTATTGGTTTATTTTGTGGATATATTGCATTCATTTTTGTGAATTTTTTCAATTTATGGATAGTTTTGCTTGCAAAATCCATTCTATTTTATTAAAGTTGGTGTGGGATTGGTAGCTTGAACATTTCTGAACATAATGATATGAAAATTGAACTGGAAAAATTGATGCATATTGGTTTATTTTGTTGATGAAATGCATGCCCCTCTGTTTTTTTGAAATAGTCTTCACTTTATGGATAGTTTTGCTAGCAAAATCCATTCTATTTTACTAAAGTTGGTGTGGGATTGGTAGCTTGAACATTTCTGAACATAATGATATGAAAATTGAACTGGAAAAATTGAAAAAATTGAACTGGAAAAATTGACAAAAATTCACAAAAACGGGGGGGGGGGCATGCATTATATCCACGAAATAAACCAATAAGATTTACTTTTTTCATTTCAATTTTCATATCATTGTGTGCAGAAATGTTCAAACCTGTTTCCAGGTGAAAAAAGCTTTCAAAAAGACCAAATATAAGTACCTAAAATGATCAATTTACAGTCTGGGTCAAATAGACCCGGGAACATAACATTAGGGAGTTGTTTTTTTTTCAGCAAGAAAGAAACCCCCCACCCCCCAAAAAAAATTCTCATAGAGAGAACCCCTGAAATGATGAAAACTCATGGAATTTCAAGTTTCAGATATGCAGGGAAAATGTTTTACAGGGACTCAAACTTGGTTTCGGGTCACATACGACCCGAACAGAACAGCAGGGTTAAACTAAATGTCAACCGCTCCAAACTTGACTGCAAAAAATACGACTTCAGCAACAAAGTAATCAACGACTGGAATGAACTACCTGATTCTGGGGTTTCTACTCCTAACCCCAAAACCTTTAACCTTAGACTATCTACAATTGACCTCCCCTCCTTTCCAAGAAGTCTGTAAGGGGCGTGCATAAGTGCACCACTGTGCCTACCATCCCTGTCCTATTGTCTTCTTTTGTTACTTTTTATCATTACTTATCTAATGTTTAATTTGTACAAATTACCAACGTATAATTGTTTGACAAAATAAATAAATAAAAATAAATAAAATAAATAAATGGCAACTGGACTTCCTTGATATTTTTTTTCCTTGAAAAAACTGCACTCATAAAATTAAGCATTTTTTCTTATAGAATACATTTTGTATTTTATAAAACTCCGCATTTAGAATCAAAAAGCTACATTAATAGAGGAATAGAATCAAGTTCACATGAAATATTAATTGCTGTTGTTATTATTAGTCACAAAGTCATGTTTGACTTTGCAACTATGGACAATGAACAGTATTTCCAGGTCTTCCTGGCATCTACCATCTTCTGGAGTCCATTTAAGTTCATGGCGACTACTTCACTGACTTCACCTTATTCTCTTCTTCTTTGGCCTCAATCGTTCCCAGCATTAGGCTCTTCTCCAATGAATATTAATACTGCTTTGCAAAGCCTTTGTAAGAATACACAGTTTATTTATTTTTATTTATTTATTTATTGTTAGAGTTGAAAGGGACCATGCAGGTCATCAAGTCCAACCCCCTGCCTGAGCAGGAATCCTAAAGCACCCCAGCCAAATGGCAGTCCAATCTCCTCTTGAAAGTGTCCAGAGTTTGGGAGTTCCCAACCTCCGCAGGCAGGTTGTTCCACTGGTTGATCGCTCTGACCGTCAGGAAGTTCTTCCTTCTAGGTTGAATCTCTCCTTGGTCAGCTTCCAGCCATTGTTCCTCTTCCGGCCCTCTGGTGCTCTGGAGAATAGAGTGGCCCCCTCCTCTCTGTGGCAACCCCTCGTATACCTGTATACAGCTATCATGTCCCCTCTGGCCCTCCTTTTCTCTAGGCTATCCATGCCCAGTTCCCGCAATCTCTCTTCGTAAGTCTTGGTTTCAAGTCCCCTAATCATTTTGGTTGCTCTTTTCTGCACCTTCTCCAGAGTTTCAATGTCTCTTTTGAAGTGTGGTGACCAGAACTGGATGCAATACTCCAGATGTGACCAGGGCGTAGTAGAGTGGTATTATTTCCCTGGTCTTGGAGTGTATCCCCCTGTTGATGCAGCTTAGGATAGTGTTGGCTTTTTTTGGCCGCTGTTGCACATTGTTGGCTCATGTTTAGTTGATTATCCACCAAGACTCCAAGATCTCTTTTGCAGTCGCTACTGCTAAGTGGGGTTTCTCCCAGGCTGTATATGTGTCTAGGTTTTTTTTTACCAAGGTGAAGGACTTTGCTCTTGTTGACGTTGAACATCATGTTGCTAGTGTGGGCCCATAGTGTTAATCTGTCTAGATCTTTCTGTATTTTGAGCCTGTCCTCTAGGGTGTTGGCTACCACTGCCAGCTTGGTGTCGTCTGCGAATTTGATTAGTTCCCCTTCTACTCCCTCGTCCAGGTCATTGATGAAAATATTGAAGAGTACAGGGCCCAGGACAGAACCCCACTGCCTACCTTCTTCCATGTGGATTTGGAACCGTTGAGTATAACTCATTGCATGCGGTTGGACAGCCAATTGTTTATCCATCTGCATGTGTTGTAACCTACCTCGTTCTTTTCTAATTTGTGGATTAGGAGTTGGAATACTGCATCCAGTTTTGGTCACCACACTATAAAAAAGATGTTGAGACTCCAGAAAGAGTGCCGAGAAGAGCAACCAGGATGATTAGGGGACTGGGGGCTAAAACATATGAAGAACGATTAAAAGTATTGGATGTGTCTAGCCTAGTGAAGAGAAGGACCAGGGGAGACATGATAGCAGTCTTCCAATATTTGGGGGGCTGTCCCAAAGAAGAGGGAGTCAACCTATTTTCCAAAGCACAAGAAGGCAAGCCAAGAAAAAAAATGGATGTAAACTAATCAAGGAGAGAAACAACCTGGAATTAAGGAGAAACTTCCTAATAGTGAGAACAATTAATGAGTAGAAAAGTTTTCCTTCAAAAGTTGAGCATGTTCCAGCACTGGAGGTTTTCAAGAGCCACTTGTCTAAAACTGTATAGGGTCTCCTACTTATGCAGGAGAAGACCTCCAAGGTCCCTTCCAACTCTGTTATAGCAATAGCACTTGGATCCACATACCACTTCACAGTGATTTACAGCCCTCTCTAAGAGGTTTACAAAGTCAACATATGGCCCCCAATAATCTGGGTCCTCATTTCACAGATCTTAGAAGGATGAAAACAGAGTTGACCTTGAGACAAAATTGAACTCCTGGCAGCTAGTAGAGTAGAGTAGAGTAGAGTAGTGTAGAGTAGAACAGAACAGAACAGAATAAAGTAGTGTAGAGTAGTGTAGAATAGAACAGAACAGAATAGAATAGAATTATTTATTGGACTTTGTCTTTGGTACATATGCTTTCAGTGTACATAAAAGAAGATATGTTTGTCAAGAATCATGATGTGCATAGGGTACAAATAAGCAATTGGGAAACAATCAACATAAATATAAATGGAACAAACCATAAAGACACAAGGATTAAGGGACGGGAAACCAAGACTTACGAAGAGAGACTGAGGGAACTGGGCATGGATAGCTTAGAGAAAAGGAGGGCCAGAGCTGACATGATAGCAGTCTACAGGTATACGAGGGGTTGCCACAGAGAGGAGGGGATCACTTTATTCTCCAGGGCACCGGAGGGCCGGACGAGGAACAACAGCTGCTGGAAGCTGACCAAGGAGAGATTCAACCTGAAAATAAGGAAGAACTTCCTGATGGTCAGAATGATCAACCAGTGGAACAACCTACCAGCGGACGTTGTGAACTCCAACACTCTGGACATTTTTAAGAAAACATTGAACTGCCACTTGACTGGTGCGCTATAGGGTTCCTTCTTGGGCAGGGGGTTGAACTTGATGGCATTCATGGTCCCTTTCAACTCTAACAATAAACAAATAAATAAACAGACAGCCATACAGTCATAGGAGGAGAACAATGAGAAGACTAATAGTAGTGAAGACTTAGTAAATAGTTGGACAGTGGTAAGGGAATTATTTGTTTAGCAGAGTGATGGCATTCGGGGGGAAACTTTTCTGGTGTTTAGTTGTCATGGTGTGTGGTGTTCTATGTAGCACATGTGCCATAGATTCTCCATCAATGGACTAGAAGATCCCCAATGTCACTTCAGCTCTATTTTGATTGACTGAGTAAAATTATATGGCTGGAGGAGACCTCAGAGATTTAACCCCCTGTTCAAAAGAGGAAGCCTTGTCAAAACGTTGTCCAGTCTATTTTTGAAAACCTCCCATGTGGGCAACCTACTCCACTGATTTATCCTTCACATCCTTCAGAAGCTGGAAGATGTGTTGGATACGTTCACCGCCTCGAGTTATTTGTAAAAAGGATAAAACCAGTTGTGGCCCTATCTGGACCGGGACTCACTGCTCACAGTCACTCACGCCCTCATCACCTCGAGGTTTGACTACTGTAATGCTCTCTACATGGGGCTACCTTTGAAGAGTGTTCAGAAACTTCAGATCTTGCAGAATGCAGCTGCGAGAGCAATCATGGGCTTCCCTAAATATGCCCGTGTCACACCAACACTCCGCAGTCTGCATTGGTTGCTGATCAATTTCTGGTCACAATTCAAAATGTTGGTTATGACCTATAAAGCCCTTCATGGCATCGGACCAGAATATCTCCGGGACCGCCTTCTGCCGCACGAATCCCAGCAACGGGTTAGGTCCCACAGAGTTGACCTTCTCCGGGTCCCGTCGACTAAGCAATGTCGTTTGGCGGGACCCAGGAGAAGAGCCTTCTTTATGGCGGCCCCGACCCTCTGGAACCAGCTCCCCCCAGATATCAGAGTTGCCCCCACCCTCCTTGCCTTTCACAAGCTCCTTAAAACCCACCTCTGTCCTCAGGCATGGGGGATTTGAAATTTCCCTTCCCCCTAGGTTTATAGAATATATACATGGTATGCTTGTATGTATGAGTGGTTCTTTAAATTGGGGTTTTTAGATTGTTTTAATATTACATTTGTTTACATTGTCTTTTTATATTGTTGTTAGCCACCCCGAGTCTTCAAAGCTGGGCGGCATAGAAATCTAATAAATACAAATACAAATGTGGGGTCCAAATAAATAAACACCGCAACATCACAATAATATGAGAATGAAATTGTTTGATGCTTGAATTCCTCATAATCTGATTTTTCTGGCTGTTAACCTGGAACTGCTTTTGAAAACAACTCAGAAGGCCAATTGGGTACCAAACGCAGCAGCCCATCTGCTAATGGGGTGGAAAAAAAATAGCAGAACTAAACCCATCACTTGATGGATACACATCTATTGCCAAAAAGCTTCTGAGCTCAATTTAAGATGCTGGCTTTAATTTAAAATGCCCAACATGGCTCAACATGGATCTAGTCTATCCTTTCCAGCAATTTTATCTGTTATTGGCTCTTCCAACTCCTGATTGTGATATTCTAAGGAATTGAGCTCACAGTTTTACTGTTTAAAAAAAAGGAAGTGGGGAGAGAAAATGAGAATTGCCTAAGTAAGTACCTAAAAAAATCATTTTGGTCCAGGTTGTATATACGACCCGAAACAGACTCAACGTGATATTTTTCTTTGCCCAGAAAAAAATTAGCCCCCACCCCCACAAATATTTTTATGATGATCAGCAATGTTAAATTGAGTAAATGAATGCCTAAGATATCAAAAATATTTCGGATTTGGAGCCTAAAAAAATATAAAGTGAAAATGGTTGCAAGCAGCCAAGGGGGAGGGGGGAGTGCTTATTTCTGATTTTAAAAAACCCAATAAGAATCATTTCTTTCAGTTCATTTATATTTTTCTTATATTCATAAATGTTCAAACTACCAATCCCACACCAACTTTAGTAAAATTGAACACATTTTGCAAGCTAAACTATCTATAAATTGAAAACAAATTCACAAAAACGGGAGGGGGGTTTTCTGCCTTTTATAATCAAAATAAAGCAATATGCATAATTGTTTTCAGTTCAATTTTCATATCATTGTGTGCAGAAATGTTCAGACTGCTTTCCAAGTAAAAAAGGTTTTCAAATTGACCAAACATAAGCACTTCAAATGAAGAGTTTTCGGTCCGGGTCAGGGTGACCCGGGAACAGAACAAGCGTGACTTTTTTTTCCAGCAAGATAGAAACCCCCCACCCCCCAAAAAAATTATCATAGAGAGAACCCCTGAAATGATGAAAAGTCATGAAATTTCAAGTTTCAGATATGCAGGGAACATTTTTTACAGGGTCTCAAACTTTGATTTCGGGTCTCATAGACACGAACAGCACAGCAGGGTTAATAGACAAAATACAGGGAAAGCTTGGAGTTCTGAACAAAGGATAAAAATATTCCATTGAGACTTGGATGGTATGAAGGTTTAGAAAGCAGAATTATCAGCTCTGGCTATAAATCTTATATAATAATAGCAACAAAGTTGAAAGGAACCTTGGAAGTCTTCTAGTCCAACCACCTTCTTGGGCAGGAGAACTTATACTATTTCAGAAAAATAGTTATCCAACATCTTCTTAAAACTTCCAGTGTTGGAGTATTCACAACTTCTAGTGGTAAGATGTTCCACTGATTAATTGTTCTAACTGTCAGGAAATTTCTCCTTAGTTCTAGGTTGCTTCTCACCTTGATTAGTTTCCACCCATTGCCTCTTGTTCTACCCACAGATGTTTTGGAGAATAGCCTGACTCCCTCTTCTTTGTGGCAACCCCTGAGATATTGGAAGACTGCTATCATGTCTCCCCGGTCCTTCTTTTCATTAAACTAGACATATTCAGTTCCTGCAACCGTTCTTCATATGTTTTAAACTTCAGTCCCCTAATCTTCTTTGTTGCTCTTCTCTGCACTCTTTCTAGAGTCTCAACATCCTTTTTACATCATAACAACCATCGTGGCAACCAAAACTTAATGCACTATTCTAAGTGTGGCCTTACTATTTATTTATTTATTAGATTTGTATGCCGCCCCTCTCCGAAGACTCGGGGCGGCTCACAACAGCAATAAAAACAATAGAGCAGTGGAACAAATCTAATATTAAAAAACATATAAAACCCTATCATTATTTAAAAAACCAAACAACACATTCATACCAAACATAAAACAAAGTATAAAAAAAGCCTGGGGGAAAGGTGTCTCAACTCCCCCATGCCTGGCGGTATAAGTGAGTCTTGAGTAGTTTATTCTTTTATTCCCATTCTTTCTGCTGGCCATACAAGAGCCGCTTTCAGAGGCCATTTATTAAGCCATGCCATCCGATAGTACCCCAGAGGCATGGCTTTCCTGTTGGCACGCTTGCCCTTTGCATGTGTGAACACCCACTGAGGTCCAGATGGTGTGACCACGCTCTCCTTTAACCCATCCTTAAAGGCCTGCTTGTTCCCACAGGTGCTGGACAAGACGATATGTGGATCGGCTACGGGAAGTTTAATTATTAATCAAGTCTTTTTTCTTCTTCCAGCGCAACCTGTTTTTTATTTTTCTTATCATGCTTTTGAATCCTCCGTGAAATGCCCAGGGTCAGCAGAGAACCGACAAGCCTTAGAAATTGAAAATATAAATAAGTGAACTTGCTTGGGGGAGGGGACACATTATGTGAATGGAGATAACCAATGGCGAAGAGAAAGTTTTGCCATAGCACTCCTCTCTGGCCCAGTTGAAATTTGCTTATGATTGCTGGGGACAGGTTAAAAATTAAATTTAAAAAATCAAAACTGGTCGGCCGGTTTTCAGTTATCCTGTGATTTAACGGAAGAGAAGGAGGATTCAAGATGGCGATCCATGCAGATGCTTAATCTGATGATGTAAAACTTTTCAACACCACTGACAACACATTTACTCTCCGAAAAGACCTTGACTTTGTCTCAGATTGGTCTAACACCTGGCAACTTCAAATATCAACAACAAACATAAGAAGAATCATGAACTGAATAAACAAATTCTCGCAGCCAACCCACACTCAGTAAAAGACCTTGGAATACTAATATCAAATGACCTAAGTGCTAAAGCCCACTGCAACAATATCGCCAAGAAGGCTTCCAGAGTTGTTAACCTGATCCTACGTAGCTTCTGCTCTGGCAATCTCTCACTACTGACTAGAGCCTACAAAACCTATGCCAGACCCATTCTCGAATACAGCTCACCTGTCTGGAACCCACACCACATCTCAGACATCAACACTCTCGAAAACATCCAAAGGTACTTCACCAGAAGAGCCCTTCACTCCTCCACTCGAAACAGAATACCTTATGAAAATAGACTAACTATCCTGGATCTTGAAAGCTTAGAACTGCGACGCCTAAAACACGATTTAAGTATTGCCCACAAGATCATATGCTGCAACGTCCTTCTGGTTAACGACTACTTCAGCTTCAACAGCAACAACACAAGAGCACGCAACAGATTCCAACTTAATTTTAACCGCTCCAAACTTGACTGTAAAAAATATGACTTTAACAATCGAGTTGTCGAAGTGTGGAACTCACTGCCGGACTCAGTGGTGTCAGCCCCGAGCCCCCAACACTTCTCCCTTAGACTCTCCACGATTGACCTCTCCAGGTTCCTAAGAGGCCAGTAAGGGGCGTGCATAAGTGCACTGATGTGCCTATCATCCCCTGGCCAATTGTCTTTCCTTATCTCATATATCATATATTTTCTCTCCTTCCCTTCTACTTCTCTTCTTTCTTACTTTCTATCTTTATATATATTACTTAATGTCTATTCTCTTTCATATGTATTGTATATTGGACAAAGAATAAATAAAAAATAAATAAGAGCCATGCTGAATCAGCCCAAAACATCTTGATTGGAAAGCAGTCAACAGAGCTGTGTCAACTCTGAGTTGATCAGATTCCTTGTGGAGTGGGAAGAAACCCGCAGCTCCCAACTTGGTTTGGCACTCACACATTTTCCCTACTCCTTAATAAGCCAGCTCAACTCACTTTCTTTCCCCCCTTTCCCTCTCTTCCTGCTGCAATTAATTTTTATAGGGCTGAATTTATAGCCGGGGAGCACATAAACGAAGCCATATATCAAACCCACCATGCTGTATCGCTGACAACAAAATAATTTAACAGTAAAATATCAAATCTCCTTTTAAACACTTTTTAAAAGAATGCCAGAGGTGACTTTGAAACAGGTCTTGCAAACAAACCGGTCTCCCTCATTCTGCAGCAAAGGTGGGCTAGGCTGGAGCTGAGTACCTGGTGGAGCTGGTGGAAGTTTGTGTTGGATCGTCTCCAAGCTGGTCTTAATCATCTTTCAGCTGTTCCTGCGCTAAGCAGAAGGTCAGTAAATAGCTCATACATTAACCTAGCTTTCTCCCTAGCAAATCACATCCTGCATGGCTTCTGCTACTGGAATATGGTAAGCAGAGCTTTACCTTCCCTACCGGTTCGTAAATGTGCACATGCAAAAAAAAATATTTTCCAAAAGCATCAAAGGGCAGGACAAGAAATAATGGGTAGACTAGACTAGACTAGATGTAGACTTTGGAATAGAATAGAATAGAATAATGGAATGGAATGGAATGAAAGAGTAGAGGGGAGGGAAGTGGAGGAGAGAAGAGAAGAGAATTCAGAATGAATAGGATAGGATATGGTAGAATAGAATAGAACAGTATACAGTGGTACCTCGAGATACGAGTTTAATTCGTTCCGGACCTGGGCTCTTAAGTCGAGCAGCTCTTATCTCGAACGACTTTTCCCCATAGGAATTAATGTAAATAATTTTAATTGGTTCCAGCCCTCAAAAAACTCACAAAGTTAGTCTAAATTATGCAGAAAGACATGTTTTTAATGAAGAAATGTACATGTACATATAAATGAATAATGAAGTTTCTTTCACTTAACTTGTAAACTTTCTTAAACTTTTAAATTTACATATGTTCAACTTCTCTGCCACCCAATCCTGTAGGACAGAGGTCCCCAACCCTTTTTGCACCAGGGACCGGCTTTAAGCGATCAAGAGAGGAATGGGTGAATGAATGGACGGAGGGTGGGAAGGAAGGAAGGAAAGAGGGAAGGGACAGGAACAGAGGAAGGAAGGAAGGAAACTTATGAAAGGGGAGAGTAAGAGAGGAATGAGTGAAGGGAGGGAGGGAGGGAAGAAGGTGGGAAGGAGAAAGAAAAGAAGAAATAGAGGAAGGGAAGGTAAAAGAGAGAAAGAAAAAGAGCAAGAAAGAAAGAAAGAAAGAAAGAAAGAAAGAAAGAAAGGGGGAAGGGACAGGAACAGAGGAAGGAAGCAAGGAAACTTATGAAAGGGGAGAGTAAGAGAGGAATGAGTGAAAGGAGGGAGGGAGGGAAGAAGGTGGGAAGGAGAAAGAAAAGAAGAAATAGAGGAAGGGAAGGTAAAAGAGAGAAAGAAAAAGAGCAAGAAAGAAAGCTGCAAGCACCCCCCCGAGCCCCGCAGGCCGGCTGCAACCTTTTAAAACACGCGCGCCGCTTCGCAGCTGTCTCCTGAAGCCGAACACGGAAGTTAGCGTTTGGCTTCAGGAGACAGCTCCTTGGCGCTTGTATCTCGAATTTGGGCTTGTAAGTAGAACAAAAATATCTCTCCCCTCCCAGCTCTTATCTCGAGTTGCTCTTAAGTAGAGCAGCTCTTATGTCGGGGTTCCACTGTAGAACAAAATAGATCAAAATAGAATGGAATGGAACAGAATAGAACAGAATAAAATAGAATAGAATTTTTTAAAGATGGGGATGACTGTGGTTAGTGACCATAAGTTGGGTAGAGGCTAGTCATGAATGATTAGTCAAGAATGATCCTACCTGTCAATGACTACTTCAACTTCAACCGCAACAACACAAGAGCACACAACAGATTCAAACTTAATATTAACCGCTGCAAACTTGACTGTAAAAAATATGGCTTTAACAATCGAGTTGTCAAAGCGTGGAACTCATTACCGGACTCAATAGTGTCAACTCCTAACCCCCAACATTTCTCCCTTAGACTATCCACATTTGACCTCTCCAGGTTCCTAAGAGGTCAGTAAGGGGCGTACATAAGTGCACCGGTGTGCTTTTTGTCCCCTGTCCAATTGTCTTTCCTTTCTCTCACTTATCATATATATTCTCTTTCTTTCATATATCCTCTCCTCTATTTTATATTTTTCTTTATATATATTACCTCATGTCTATTCTCTTCTATGTATTGTGTATTGGACTAAATAAATGAATGAATGAATGAATGAATGAATGAATGAATGAATGAATGAATGAATAAATAAATAAATAAATAAAAACTATGCTTAGAGGTTCATCTAGGGTTGAAGGGGAGAGCTTCTTTAAGAAATATTGCCCATAGACTGTCAGGTCCAATGGATAGAGTTGGTTTTAGGTTGTGTAATGCTTTACGAACATTATCTTTTATAAAATCGATTTGTGTTAGATTGTTGCAGTTGTTTTTGATATGACTAGGAAATATGGGACATGAGCCATTACAGAGACAGAACTGAAAAATGTGTTAAATAGGTTAAACAGCTTTATCATTATATTCTTTACCATTTGGTCCTTTGAGGAGTGGGATGGATTTCGAGTTTTTGAGTTGGTTGTTTACAAAGTTATAGAAGGCACCTGTGGATTTTGTGTACAGGAGGTTTTCTTCTTGATTGATGTCATAATTGGTGCATTCAGTCTTTATTTGGTGGCATAGATTTTTGTAGAGGCTTTTAAAGTTAGCAACGTAGCCCATTTTGTTTTTCCACCAAGTGATCTCTTTTTTTGGTTTTCATCTTCCTTATTTTTGTGGGTAATTTGTTTTTGAACATTATTAGTGGTATGTATAGTTTAATGAGTCTTTGCATTTCAAGTTAAAAGATTTTGTAGTAGTCTTCAGGAGTATTACAGTCAGAGGATGTTTGCCAATCGAGAGATAAGAAGTCGGCATCTATGATATCGTAGTTGGCTTTTTATTTTAATTTTTTTTATTATTTTTCATAAAATAGACATACAGACATACAAACATTAAACATAAAATGGGGATGTATTTCCCCGCTTCTTTTGAAAGTATACATTCAAATAGAAAAAAGAATACATAATCAAACATTTGTTAAATGTTAAAGAGTCTAGTAAAAAATTTTCAAATCTTAAATGCAATGTTAGTACAATATAGGTAAAAATTCTTAATATGTTGTTTATGTGTAATATATTCATCTAATCAAACATTTAAACAAATCTCAGTTACTAAACATACATAAAACAAAATTCTTAATATGTTGTTTGTAAGTAAACTATTATATCAAAGTCATCAACAAATACATTTGAACTAATATTAATATTGTTATTACCTAAATAAAAACAGATCTATCTCTTATTTTTTCTTATCTAACCATCTATATACATTATTCCATGTTTCATAAAATTTAGTGTCTTCTTGATCGTTTAATCGTCTTGTCATCATATCCATTTCAGCGCAATCTAATATTTTAGCTATAACTTCTTCTTTCTTGGGGATTTCCTCCCCCTTCCAGTTTTGCGCATATATTATTCTAGCCGCGGTTAATATGTGTATGATTAAATAAAGAGTTTCTTTCTTATAAGTCTGTTTAGTAATTCCTAATAAGTAAAATTCCGGGGTATCATCTATATCAAGCTTTAATATTTCTTTTAATATCTTCTCAATCATTTTCCAATAGATTTTAGCTTTACCACATGTCCACCATTGATGGTAGTAAGTTCCTATATCTTTCTTGCATTTCCAACATAGTGGGGATGTTTTAGGAAACATTTTTGCTATCCTGTTTGGTGGGAGGTGCCATCTATAAAACATTTTAATTTGGTTTTCTTTTAATGAAACTGACTTGGTCATTTTCCAATTGTTAATCCAAACTTTTTCCCAAGTATCTATGTCTATTTCCTTACCTATATTTCTGCACCATCTTATCATAGTATCTTTTAAAGTCAACTCTATATTTTTGTGAGCGATAAGAAATTTATATAGTTTCCCTATCATTTTTACTGAATTAGTAATAATTAAATTACTTAGCAAATTCTTACTTTTATTAAAAATGTAAAGAGTTTTATCCTTCTGGTATCTGGATCGAATCTGGGCATAATGCCACCAGTCTATTATTATTCCTTCATCTTGTAATTTATTCCTAGGTTTTAACTTCATCTGATCATCTAATAGTTCTTTATATCTATAAAATATTTTCGTGTCTTTTATAGACTTTGGGTGTGTTATTGCTTCTAGGGGGGCTATCCATTCTGGAACGTTTAAGAAGTGATTTTTCTTTATGTCTTTCCAAACCTCTAGTAAATACTTCCTTAATGTGTGTCTTTTAAAATATGAGTGATTTTTTTCCCTGTCATACCATATGAATGCATGCCAACCCAACATGAGATCATGTCCTTCTAAGTTTAATATCCTTTTATTCTCTAAAGTTATCCAATCTTTAATCCATGTTAGGGCGGCGGCCTGGTAATATAATTTCCAGTTTGGAAGACCAAATCCTCCTCTTTCTTTAATATCTTCTAGACAGTTTATTTTTATCCTTGCTTTTTTCCCTTGCCATATAAATTTTTTAACTAAATTTGTCAAAGTTCTAAAAAAAGTTCCCCCTGGATTTATTGGAATTACCTGGAAAAGAAATAAAACCTTAGGCAAAATATTCATCTTGATTGTAGCAATTCTTCCTAAAAATGATATTTTCAGGCTGTTCCACGTTTCTAAATCTTTTTTAATTTCTGATAATAATTTTATGTAGTTATCATTTTTTAATGTTATTGTTTTCGCTGTTAAATTTATTCCTAAATATTTTACTTTCTTTACGGTTTTTATTCCAGAAATATTTTCTAATTTAGTTTCTTGTATTTTATTCATATTTTTAGTTAAGAAAGAAGTTTTGCTTTTATTTATCTTTAAACCTGCTACCTTTCCGTATTGTTCAATAGTTTGCAATAACGAAGAAACTGTTGTTATCGGTTCTTCAATTATAAACGTTAAATCATCTGCAAAAGCTTGAAGTTTATAAGTTTCGCCTCCTATCGTTAAACCTTTTATTTCAGAATCCGCTCTTATTTTAATTAATAAAGTTTCAAGTGTCATAATAAATAGCAATGGTGATATAGGACATCCTTGACGAACTCCCTTATTTATATCAAGTGTTTGTAATTGGTTATTATTTAATATTATCTTAGTCGTTTGTTTTGAATATATAGTATCTATTAAGTTAACAAATTTTGGGCCAAATCTCATTTTGTTTAGTTGCATTTTTATAAATGTCCAGTTGACGTTGTCAAAGGCCTTTTGAGCATCTAAAAACATTAAAGATGCTGTCTTATCTGAATGTTGTTCATAATATTCTAATGTATTTATTACAGTTCTAAGATTGTTTTTAATTTGTCGCCCTGGTAGAAATCCATTTTGGTCTTGGTGTATTATTCCATTTATAATTCTTTTAAGTCTATCTGCATAAATGGCAATAAATATTTTATAATCTACATTTAATAAAGATATGGGTCTATAATTTTTAATTTTTACTGGGTCAGTACCGGATTTGTGTATTAAAGTTGTCAACGATTCTGACCAAGATTTCGGAATTTTACCCTCAAGTCTACATAAATTAAAGGTTTCTAACATGTGATTTCTTACTATTTCATTTTCTATCTTATACCATTCTGCCGGTATAGCATCCGGACCAGTGGCTTTGTTGTTTTTCTGTTTTTTAATTATAGATAGGAGTTCTTCCATTGTTATTGGTCCATCCAACATAGTCTGTTGGTCTTCTGTTATTTGTGGTAATTTTGAAGCCTGTAAGTAATTAAAAACTTCATCTTCACTGACATTGTCTTTGGCATAAAGATCTTTATAAAAGTTATAGACAATATCTGCCTTTCCTTCTGTATCATATTTTATTGTACCATCTTTATCTTCTAATTTTTTTATCAATTTGGATTGACTCTGCTTTCTAAGTTTATAAGCTAACCATCTGCCTGGTTTATTTGCATGTTCAAAATAATGTTGTTTTGCTCTTTTAATTTTTTCAGTTATTTGATTTTGTTCTATAATTCTAATTTTATGTTTAATTACATTTATTTCTGTTTTAAAATCTCTGTTCTTGGTGTGTTGCTGCGATGCAAATTCCAGTTGTTTTAATTCATTTATTAATTGTAGATACTTTAATTTATTTTCCTTATTATATTTTGCTGTATAGGATATTGTTAACCCTCTTATATAAGCTTTGAGTGTGTCCCATAAATTCTGTGAAGTGGTGTCTGGAGTTTTATTAATTTCAAGAAATGTTTTTAATTCCTTTTCGATCCAATCCTTATATTTCTTATCATTCAATATATTTCTATTCATCCGCCAAGTATTCTGTTTATTATTCATTCTTATGTAAACCACTATTGGGTTGTGGTCGGCCCATGTATTAACATCTATCTCTACTTCCCTTATTTGTTCTGCAACCATTTTTGGTGTCCATACCATGTCTATTCTTGTCCAAATTTTGTGGGGATTAGAATAAAACGTAAATTGTCTTTTATGGGGGTATCTTTCCCTCCATATATCATTTAACAGTAATTCTGTTTTCATTTTTTGGAAAGTACTAGGTAGTAGATTTCTTTTTGTTTTTTTCCTTTTATTATTACTCCCCCCCCCTGAATGATCTAATTGCCTGTTCACAATAGCATTAAAATCACCTATTATTAATACATTCTCAATTGCTAAATCTATTATTATTTGATGTAAATTTTTATAAAATGTCATTTGGTCTTCATTGGGAGCATAGATAGAGACAACCACTATAGGTCTAGGTTCAATATCAACTTGTACAATCAGTATTCTACCATCATTATCTTTGTATATTTGTTTGGAATTTATAGAATTCTCTACATACATCACCACACCTCTTTTCTTTTGATCTGCTAATGCAGCATACATTTTTCCAATTTTAGGATTCAACAATAATTTTTGATTATCTTTTTTAATATGTACTTCTTGTAATATTGCAATTTGAGCATTTTGACTTCTGATTTTGGAAAAAATTTGTTTCCTTTTCCTTGGTTCATTAAGTCCATTAACATTTACCGAAAAGATCTTTAGATCTTTAGTTGTTGTCATTTAGTAGGTTTTTTGGTTTCTCGCTGGGGTTGAACTCTTCTAGCGCCTTGGTCCTGCTCTATTGCCATAGCAGTGGCCCCCAAAAGTTCTTCTTGTTGGATTACTAATTTCTCCCCTGGTTGGTGTTGTGCTGATTGTTGTTGAGCCTCTTGTTGGTTATCTGAAAAGTCCATGTGGCTGATGCCACTATTTTCAAAGAAATATCTAGCTTGTTCTACATTTTCCAGCTTGTATCTTGTAGAGCGCCATGTCAGAGAAAGACCTTGTGGGATTAACCAACGATAGGTTATATTTTCTTTGATCAAAATTCTGGTAAGAAAATGGTAATCTCTTCTGCTCTCTCTGACACTTTTTGGAACTTGTTTTAATATTTTTATTTCTACTCCTTGATGTTGGAGTTTGGAGTTTCTTGCCCAGTGGAGTATGTCATCTCGCAAAGTTTTCCTGGTAAATTTGATGTGAATCTCTCTTGGGAGGTTGTGGCGACGGATGTAACTATTCGAAGTTCGGTAAACTTCATCGATTTCTTTCACTAGCGCAGCAGGATCCTCCTGGAGTATTCCTCCAATAGTTTCCGCCATAGTCATTTTTAAATCTTCATCTTTTTCCTCTTTCATATTCTGAAATCGTAGTCCATACGAAGCACGTTGCATCTCCAGCTGTATGATTGATTCATCATGTCTTCTATGTCTTGCATCAGCTCTACCTTCAAGATAATCTATTCTTTTTGCGTTTTTGTCGGATTTCTCTTCAACCTTTTTCACTCGATCATCACTTTCTTGTAATGTTTGTTGAATCACCTTTATCTGGTCTTTCACCTCAGCCATATCAACTTTCAATTGGGCCATCTCCTTTTTAAATTCTGTCAAGTCTGCTTTTATAGCTTCTCTTTGTTGTGTTGCATCCTCTTTTATAGCCTCTCTTTGTTGAGTAGCATTTTCTTGAGATTTGAACATAAAGTCCTGCATGTTGTTTAAAGTTTCTTGTAGTGTTGCAAAGTTGGACTGCATTGTTTTGTCTTTTTCTTTATCTTTGGAAGACATAGCTGACGCCTGGTGCGTCGGGGAAGGACGCGGCGACACTTGTGGAGAAGAGATTGTTGCAGTGGTTTGTTTTTTGACCGTTTTAACAACAGTTGAAGAAGTTGACATTATCAATTTTGAATCCACAATTTAAAATTCAAATTAATTTAAATCAATCTAAATTTATATGTAGTGAAAGAGAGAAAATTTCTATAAATTCCAAATCTATTCAATCTGTTTTATTAACAGTTACCCTTAAATTATAACTATTCAGTTGTCAGGAAAATTCAAAGTTGAAAATCCAATATATGTTATTATTGTTATTATTGTTATTATTTTGGAGATTTAAAAATTTAAAAATATAACAGCACAGAAAACAAATGTAACACTTTTAGGAATAAGAAACAAATAAGAGTTGAAAATAAATGGTCTGGTAAGAAAACAGAGTAAATAGCAGCAAAGAAAGAATAATAACTATTTTAAAAAGGGAGATTCTAAGAAGGTAAAAGAAAAAGAAAAAAGAAGAGAAAGGAGACTTAATAAGGCAGTAAAAAGGGGTGAGAAAAAAGGAGAGAAAAAGGGGGAATATTTCAATTCAAATAATTGGAATAGAGCAGGAAACCAAGGTTTGCTAACAGTGCATCAAACTTCTTTTACAGATAGGTGTAAAAAAAAGGGAAAATCAGAAGGGAATCAAAAAAGAATTAATTAATCAAAAAGAAAACACAATATATATAGTTATAGTCTTCTTATAAATCAAGAGATTATACTGAATAAATGAAGAATATGAATCCAAATGTCAGAAGATACAGTTATACTTAATCGGCTTTTTAAAAGTTGCAATTGGTTATGACCTATAAAGCCCTTCATGGCACTGGACCAGATTATCTCAGGGACCGCCTTCTGCTGCACGAATCCCAGCAACCAGTTAGGTCCCACAGAGTGGGTCTTCTCCGGGTCCCGTCAACCAAACAATGCTGCTTGGCGGGACCCAGGGGAAGAGCCTTCTCTGTGGCGGCCCTGGCCCTCTGGAACCAACTCCTCCCAGAGATTAGAATTGCCCCCACCCTCCTTGCCTTTTGTAAGCTACTTAAAACCCACCTCTGTCACCAGGCATGGGGGAATTGAGATACTCTTTCCCTAGGCCCTTACAATTTTATGCATGGTATGTCTGTATGTATGTTTGGTTTTTATAATAATGGGTTTTTAATTGTTTTTAGTATTGGATTATTATTGTATGCTGTCTTGTTATTGCTGTTAGCCACCCCGAGTCTTCGGAGAGAGGCGGCATACAAATCCAATAAATAAAAAAATAAAAAATAAATTGGTTATCCTTTTATTATAACCTAAAATACTGCATCCACTACAAAAAAGACACTGAAACTTTAGAGAAAGTGCAGAAGGGAGCAACCAGAATGATAAGGGAACTGGAAACTAAAACATACGAAGAGCGGTTGCAGGAACTGGGCATGGTCTATCTGGAAAAGAGGAGGAGCAATGATGACATGATAGTAGTCTTCCAATATTTGAAGAGCTGCCACAGAGAGGAGGGGGTCAGGCTGTTTTGCAAAGCACCAGAAGGAATAATGGATGGAAGCTGACCAAAGAGAGATTCAACCTGGAAATAAGGAGGAAGTTTCTGAAGATGAGAGCGATCAACCAGGGGAACAGGTTGTGAGAGCTCCAACACTTAAGACTTTCAAAGGGAGATTGGACGGCCATTTGTCCGAAATGGTGTAGGAACCCCTGCTTGAGCGGGGGATTGGACTAGATAATAATAATAATAATAATAATAATAATAATAATAATAATAAACAGATGAAACAATCGATCACATACTCGGCTGCTGCAAAAAGATCGCACAGACTGACTACAAGCATAGACATGATGCTCTGGCACAGATGATCCACAGGAACTTGTGCCAGAACTACCATTTACCAGTGGCAAAGAACTGGTGGGATCATAAGCCCGAAAAAGTGGTCAAAAATGAGCAAGCAAAACTACTGTGGGACTTCCGACTTCAGACTGACCAAATTCTGAAGCATAACATACCAGACATCCTGATTGTGGAGAAAAAGAAAGTATGGATCATCGACATCACAATCCCAGGGGACAGCAGAATTGAGGAGAAGCAGCTAGAGAAATTAGTGAAATACGAAGATCTGCAACGACTCTGGCATAAGCCAGTGAAAGTGGTTCCAGTGGTACTTGGCATGCTGGGTGCAGTGCCAAAGGATCTCAGCGGACATTTGAAAACCATTGGAATTGACAAAATCTCCATCTGTCAATTGCAAAAGGCCGCTTTACTGGGATCTGCAAACATAATTCGCTGCTACATCACGCAGTCCTAGGTGCTTGGGAAGCGCCCGACTGGTGATGAAATACGAAATCCAGCATAGTGATCTCGTTTGCTGTGTTGTATTGAAATAATAATAATAATAATAATAATAATAATAATAATAATAATAATAATAATAAACAATAATAATAATAACAACTCATCTTTGCTGGCAGGCATGGGGAAACTAACACACACATCAATTGTCAAGGCTGGTGTATGGTTTGATTGGTTGTGTGATTATTTTATTTTATTATAAGAGTTTTAAATTGTATTTTAAAATTGGATTTGTACACTGTTTATGTTGTTGTGAGGGGCAGCATACAAATCTAATAAACTATTAATAATAATAATAATAATAATAATAATAATAATAATAATAATTTATTAGATTTGTATGCATTAGATGACCTACAAGGTCCCTTCCAATTCTAATAATAAATAAGATAAATAGACAGATATAGAATTTACCCAGGAATGCATGCTCTTAGGAATAAAAATGAAAAAATACCCCTCCAAAATACAATATTTAATTACCCACATAATTACAGTAGCACAAATATCCTTCACACAATTCTGGAAAAAACAAAGAAAAAATTTATAGATGTGCAGAAATGGATAGGATGACCATGGTGATGGTCAAATCAGCACTATTATGAGATCTGGAAAAATTGGTATGATTGGATTGGTAACAAAAATAAAGATAGGAATAAAATGTGAAAATATGTATCAAAAGGAATGTAGAAACATATAACATAATATATGTATCTATAAAGAGGTGATATAAGAAATGTAACAAATATAAGATATCAGGTTTAATTTTTATTTATTTATTTATTTATTGGATTTGTATGCCGCCCCTCTCCGCAGGCACGGGGCAGCTAACAACAGCAATAAAACAGCATATAATAATAATCCAATACTAAAACAGTTAAAAACCCTTATTATAAAACCAAACATACGTGCAGACATACCATGCATAAAATTGTAAAGGCCTAGGGGGAAAGAGTATCTCAATTCCCCCATGCCTGGGGGCAGTGGTGGGTTTTAAGCAGCTTACGAAAGGCAAGGAGGGTGGGGGCAATTCTAATCTCTGGGGGGAGTTTGTTCCAGAGGGCCGGGGCCGCCACAGAGAAGGCTCTTCCCCTGGGTCCCGCCAAGCGACATTCTTTAGTTGATGGGACCCGGAGAAGACCTAACTGGTCGCTGGGATTCGTGCATGAAATCATTGAAATGTCATTTTTTTTCTTTTTAAAAACTTGGAAAAATTAATAAACATTTTTTAAAAAAATAAAATAAGTAAAAAATAAATAAGTTCCAATCTGCAAAGTGGGTAGATCCTTCCTTCTGGCGCGTAGCTGTCTGGTCCAGCCTGACCTTTCTCAGGCCATGGGCTGCTGAATCAGACCTAAAGTTCTCCGTGGACTAATTTAATTAGTTTTCTTTTGACAAGAAGAGATGAGCAGGTGATTGATTTCGCAAAGGTTAATATTTCACACTGCCATGCCATCAGATCTCTTAATAACCATCTCATGTTCCATTCCGGACTGTTTAAAAGTCCTCCTTTTTTTCAGGATTGCAAATTATAAATTTAGAAAGCAGAACAGATCCATCTTGGAAAGGGGGAAGGGGGGGAAGGGGGAGCTTGATGCAAATCTTGTGCCATTCAGCAATGCTTAACCAATATATATATATATATATTGGCTACTTGGCCCCACCCAAAGGTCCTTTATAATTGCAGATGCCTATGGCTGCTTGGAGCTTTTCAAAATAAAGAGTTGGATTAGAATTCAGGTGATGATCTGATCTGTATGTAAAGGTGAGCCTCTGATGATGATGAGCAGGGTGTGTGTGTTTGTGTCTCTGTGTGTGTGTGTGTAAAGTCCAGCCTCTGACATTCAGAATCAAGTCAGTACTTCATTGCAGAACATTTAACCATCTCAAATACTATCGCCAGATGATAGATACCTACTGGTAAACATTTTAACTACTGCAAGAATAACATTCGCCCAATTTTGGAAATTGGATCACACCCCATCTACTCTAAATTTCATTAGCAAAACCCATGAATGTGCTGAGCTGACGAAAATGACCCTCGAACTACAGGACAAAGAGGAATCAGAGTTCTTCAAAGCATGGAATAAATGGTACACCTGGCTGGATAAAAGACAATATATAATTCCATCATGATCTTTTTACCCTTCACCCAAACAATTATCACACAAACCTATAAAATAATCTTATGAATCATTGATAAAGGGATGAACAAATCCAAAACTACAAAACTCAAACCTTAACCCAATATTAGAAACCTAAAACTTTTATCTATATCGATAGTAAAGATCTTAATATACAATTATGTATGGTATGTTTGCGTGTATGTTTGTTTGTTTTTTTAAAAAATAAGGGTTTTTTAAATTATTTTAAATGTTAGATTTGTTACATGTTGTTTCATTATTGTTGTTAGCCGCCCTGAGTCTACGGAGAGGGGCGGCATACAAATCTAAATAAATAAATGAAGGAATGACCAAATAACCAAATAACCAAATAACCAAATAACCAAATAACCAAATAACCAAATAAACAAATAAACAAATAAACAAATAACAAAATAAATAAATAAACAAATAAACAAACAAACAAATAAATAAAATCTGTAATCGGGTCAACAGAGAAGTTGACATTATTTACGACATTTGATAAATTCATAGATGAACTTCTTTCTTCTTTCTTCTTCATTTTTTTATTTTTAATTTCTCTTCTTTTCTCCTTCTCCCCCTTTTCTCTCTTTTTCTTTCTCTCTCTTTAGCTTTTCCTCTTTGTTCTCTTCCCTTATGTAAGTGTGTATTTTATTTTATAACTGTATACTCTAAATTCATATAAATTTATACTAATATTTACATAGTTTTCTGTATCCCCTCCCCCATTTATCTTCAATAAAGATTATATTTTATTTATTTATTTTTTAAAAATATCACCAGCTCCCAGTAATTTGCGTCACAGACAAAATTCTAATTAAAGACGCAATTGAAATGGGAGCAGTTCTATCGACAGTGTTTTGGCTGCACTTCCTCCTGATTCCATCACTTCCTGCAACAAATTTATGTTTTCATTTACAGTGATACCTTGTCTTACAAACTTAATTGGTTCCAGGACGAGGTTTGTAAGGTGAAAAGTTTGTAAGACGAAACAATGTTTCCCATAGGAATCAATGGAAAAACGATTGATGCGTGCAAGCCCAAAACTCACCCCTTTTGCCAGCCGAAGCACCCATTTTTGCACTGCTGGGATTACCCTGAGGCTCCCCTCCATGGGAAACCCACCTCTGGACTTCTGTGTTTTTGTGATGCTGCAGGGGAATCCCAGCAGTGCAAAAACGGGTGCTTCACTGGCAACGGAAGTCTGGAGGTGGGGTTTCCCAGTGAGGGGAGCCTCAGGAAAATTGCAGCATCGCAAAAACACAGAAGTCCTTGAAACCCCACCTCCGGACTTCCATGTTTTTGCAATGCTGTGATTTCGCTAAGGCTCGCCTCACTGGGAAACCCCACCTCCGGACTTCCGTTGCCAGCGAAGCACCCATTTTTGCACTGCTGGGATTCCCCTGCAGCATTGCAAAAACACGGAAGTCTGGAGTTGGTGTTTCCCATGGAGGGGAGCCTCAGGGGACTCCCAGCAGCACAAAAACGGGCGCTTCGCTGGCAACAGAAGTCTGGAGGTGGGGCATCCCAGTGGCAGTGGCTTGGGTTTGTAAGGTGAAAATAGTTTGGAAGAAGAGGCAAAAAAATCTTACAACCCAGGTTTGTATCTCAAAAAGTTTTGTCTTTCTATGTTTTTTTAAATGTACGTAATTACTAAAGTATTTTTTTTATAAAAAGATGAGGTATCACTGTATTTTTATTTATTTTTTTATTTGTCAAACATGTATAGGATAGTAGCAGCTTGTATAAACATAACATAAGTAAAAAGTAATGATAAAAGAGGACAACAGGATAGTAGGACAGGGATGGTATGCACAGTGGTGCTATTATGAATGCCCCTTACAGATCTCTTAGAAATGGGGAGAAGTCAACTGCAGACAATCTAACGTTAAAGCTTTTGTGGTTTGGGGAAGGGGAGCCCTGCCGAGACTGGTAATCCCGGAAGTGACTGCCGCTGGTCAGCTGGAGCTGTCTGCTGCCCACCCCTGCGCACAGGCCTTTCTGGATCTGGTAGGCAGAGGTGGGTTGATACTGGTGTGATCCAGAGAGCCGCACTGGTATGAACCCACTCGTTTTAATACTGACCTTTATTCTTCCTCCAAAGCACAGCTAAGGGCTTCTTTTAGATGGAGATGCTGGAAACAAATGACAAATAATCAGCGGGTTCATACCCTGTTTTCCCGAAAATAAGTCAGCATCTTATTTAATTTTTGCTCCCAAAGATGTGCTACGTCTTATTTTCAAGGGATGTCTTTTTTTTTTCAATGAAGAATTCACATTTATTGCTGAACAAAAAAAAAAAGAGCATTTATTATATACTGTACAGTAGTTGTCATCACAAACCAGCATAACCAGACAAACTGTGAATCCTATCAAGAATTTCTTACTACTACCATACCACTATTTCCATGTACAACAATTAACGGTATGGTACATTTACCAATATTTACTGTTTGAAGAGAAACAAAACGTCTCCTACATCTTACTTTCGGGGGATGTGATAGTATAAGGGGTAGTGATTTCTGACAGTATCAGTATGGTCAGGCAGTAGGAAAAGCAAGTAGGATGCTTGGCTGCATAGCTAGAGGTATAACAAGCAGGAAGAGGGAGATTGTATTATATAGAGCGCTGGTGAGACCACATTTGGAATACTGTGTTCAGTTCTGGAGACCTCACCTACAAAAAGATATTGACAAAATTGAACGGGTCCAAAGACGGGCTACAAGAATGGTGGAAGGTCTTAAGCATAAAACATATCAGGAAAGACTTAATGAACTCAATCTGTATAGTCTGGAGGACAGAAGGAAAAGGGGGGACATGATCAAAATATTTAAATATCTTAAAGGGTTAAATAAGGTTCAGGAGGGAAGTGTTTTTAATAGGAAAGTGAACACAAGAACAAGGGGACACAATCTGAAGTTAGTTGGGGGAAAGATCAAAAGCAACATGAGAAAATATTATTTTACTGAAAGAGTAGTAGATCCTTGGAACAAACTTCCATCAGACGTGGTTGGTAAATCCACAGTAACTGAATTTAAACATGCTTGGGATAAACATATATCCATCCTCAGATAAAATACAGAAAATAGTATAAGGGCAGACTAGATAGATCATAAGGTCTTTTTCTGCCCTCAGTTTTCTATGTTTCTATGTTTCTACAAAATGGGACAAACAACTTAACAACTCCCGCTTAGCCACATAAATTTTGGGCTCAACAGTGGCCATTAAGTCGAGTAGTATTTTAAAGGAATAAGGTTGGCATTTTCAAACTTTTGCTCACCTTTAAAATGCAGGAATGCATTTCCTGTGTTTACGCCATAAAGCTCTCCCCTGCCCTTTTCAAGATGCATCACAAAGCAAGCCTCTATCTCTCCTGAACTGTTGCAGAATTTATTGTTTTTCAAAGGTTTCCCTCCTTTTCTCCTTTCCCTTTGAACTTGTAATATTAACAAGTCACTTAAGCGTAATCCCCGTAGCCAGTGCGCTTTGCAAAATAATAGTGCAATATAACACAGTCAGCCCATCTCGGTGAGCCAACACAAATTAGAGAAAACACTGTCAAATGACTTTGCTAACCAAGCAGTTGAAATAAGAAGACCAAAGCCTCCTCGTTGCAATTTCCCTTCCAAAGAGAGAGAGGAGAGCAAATATATAGCTACGTATTACGGTAAGTCTTAAAATGAAAGATGAACAGTTGAGAAAACAATAATAGAATGAGCAAAAAATATTTGCCTATGTTTGGCAATATATAAACAAAACAAACAAACAAACAAACTATCAGCTCAGGAAGCTCAAACTGCCCCAGGAGCTGCTGATCCAGTTCTACAGAGGAATCATTGAGTCTGTCATCTGCACCTCTATAACTGTCTGGTTTGGTGCTGCAACCCAATAGGACCGACACAGACTTCAGAGGAGAATCAGAACTTCAGAAAAAACAATTGCTGCCAACCTGCCTTCCATTGAGGACCTCTATACTGCACAAGTCAAAAAGAGGGCGGGGAAAATATTTACTGACCCCTCGCAACCTGGACACAAACTGTTTCAACTCCTACCCTCAAAATGTCACTACAAAGCACTGTACACCAAGACAACTAGACACAAGAACAGTTTTTCCCCTGAACGCCATCACTCTACTAAATAAATAATTCCCTCAACACTGTCAGACTTTTTACTAAATCTGCACTTCTATTTCTACTAATTTTTCTCATCATTCCTATCATCCTTTTCCTCCCACTTAGGACTGCATGACTGTAACTTGTTGCTTGTATCCTAAGATTTTTATAAATATTGATTGTTTCTTCATTGCTTGTTTGACCCCTATGACAATCATTAAGTGTTGTAAAGCATGATTCTTGACAAATGTCTCTTTTTCTTTGATGTACGCTGAGAGCATCTGCACCAAGACAAATTCCTTGTGTGTCCAATCACATTTACATAGAAACATAGAAGGCTGACGGCAGAAAAACACCTCATGATCCATCTAGTCTGCCCTTATACTATTTTCTGTATTTTATCTTAGGATGGATCTATGTTTATCCCAGGCATGTTTAAATTCAGTTACTGTGGATTTACCGACCACATCGGCCTCTTGCAAGATTTTGCTTCCTGAGCATGTGCAGAAGCAAAATTTCACTGGGGCACATGCTCATGCATGCCGGCCACATATAGTTGAGTGCACAGCTCCATTTTCGCCATTGATATGCACTGTGGCCTATACCAGCTAGCAATCCAATAGAGATGTTCACCAAAGGCCATTTGAAAGGTGAAAGGAGACAATAGTCTCCACACAATTCTTTGGTTGTAATTTCTCCTAAATTTAGGGCAGTGCATCTGTTCGATTGTTAACATCTGTCTTCCCTCGTGACACCCGCTCAAGTTAAAGCTGTCGAGAAGTATATAGCGGTACACCTTAGTTGAATCAAGATTTGTATACCTGGAAACCTTGTGGTTTCAAAGCCAGATTAAGACCAGATGACGCATTCGCCTCTCCACAAATTTATTGTTCCAATTCCCACCAACTGGAAGACAAATCTTCTGATTCAATGATTCCGAACGTTGCGGAGTGGTATATAGGCCTGGTGATCAATAGATTGAATAGGCCAGTTGATGGATCTCTAGGGGAAGTTTACAAAATGGGACAAAAGTTGACACTCAGGTTCATAGTTCCCTCTAAGCTGAGCAGTGAGCAATCGCTCACTTAAAAATCATCATCAACTCAGAGTTTTCCAAACCTGCCCAGAAGCTGAGAGGGAAAGAGTGAGAGGGAAGGAGAGAGAGAGGAAGAGAGGAAGAGAGAGAAACATATAGAAAAAAGAGAGGAAGGAAAAGAGAAAGAAAAAGAATGGGAGTAAGGAAGAGAGAAAGAAAATCAAAATCTAGTTTGAAACTAGCTCAACTATTTAAGTGGCATTTTGATATTGATAGAGTTGCCCTATTATGAGCTCACTGTTATAGACACACAGTACAGTATTTTATTTTGAAATTCTCTGAAGCAAAACAGGGTGGGGTTTTTATTTGTTTGTTTATTTATTTATTTGTTTGTTTGTTTGTTTGTTTTATTTATTTATTCATTCATTCATTCATTCATTCATTCATTCATTCATTCATTCATTCATTCATTCTGTGCTGCCCAGTCCCGAAGGGACTGCCGCTCAGACACTATAATTTTCCGCCCACCCACCCCCAAAAATTAGAGGGAACACTGCTCAGGTTTGCTGTGGAATCGAGACATTGATTAACGCAAGGAGCCTATCTCAAACTCAGGGGTGAGCTGTAAATGATCCCCAAGTCTCATCATAACCTTAGGAAAGCTCCAGAAAAACAACATGTGCCCAAAGATCCATTGGATGGTTCTTGTAGGACTCAAAGACCTACAAAAGTCCTAACCAGAAGCTCCCTATTCAATTGTGGAGCCAACCAGAAGGCCAGTTCCCCCACCATAAAGTCTTTTCCTAGCATGGCATCTTTTTCCCTTTGCAAACCGGAAGACCAGTTCCTCTACCATAGAGTCTCCTCCTAGTGTGATGTCCTTTTTCCTTTGTCGACCGGAAGTCCAGTTCCCCCACCATAAAATCTCCTCCTAGCATGGCATCCTTTTCCCTTTGTCAACCGGAAGACCAGTTCCTCTACCATAGAGTCTCCTCCTAGTGTGATGTCCTTTTTCTTTTGTCAACCGGAAGTCCAGTTCCCCCACCATAAAATCTCCTCCTAGCATGGCATCCTTTTCCCTTTGTCAACCGGAAGACCAGTTCCTCTCCCATAGTGTTTCTTCCTAGCATGATGTCCTTTTCCCTTTGTCGACTGGAAGGCTGGTTCTGCCACCATAGAGTCTTCTCCTAGCATGGCATCCTTTTCCCTTTGTCAACTGGAAGACCAGTTCCTCTACCATAGAGTCTCCTCCTAGCATGATTTCCTTTTTCCTTTGTCCACTGGAAGGCTGGTTCTGCCACCAGAGTCTTTTCCTAGCATGACGTCCTTTTTCCTCTGCCAACCAGAACTCCAGTTCCCCCACCATAAAGTCTCTTCCTAGCATGGCATCCTTTTCCCTTTGTCAACCAGAAGACCAGTTCCTCTACCATAGAGTCTCTTCCTAGCATGATGTCCTTTTCCCTTTGTCAGCCGGAAGGCTGTTTCTGCCACCATAGAGTCTTCTCCTAGCTCTGTGACCTTTTTCCTCTGCCAACTGGAAGCCCAGTTCCCCCACCATAGTATCTCTTCTTAGCGCCGCATCTTTTTTCCTCAGCTGACTGGAAGTCTGGTTCTCCCACCATAGAGTCTCCTCCTAGCACAGCATCTTTTACTTTTTCCAACTAGCAACAGGGAGCTGCAGCAGACGGATACAAACTTAAAGTAAACTGTTCGGAAACTTCAGATCGTGCAGAATGCAGCTGCGAGAGCAATCACGGGCTTTCCCAAATATGCCCATGTTACACCAACACTCCGCAGTCTGCATTGGTTGCCGATCAGTTTCCAGTCACAATTCAAAGTGTTGGTTATGACCTATAAAGCCCTTCATGGCATCGGGCCAGAATATCTCAGGGACCGCCTTCTGCTGCACGAATCCCAGCGACCAGTTAGGTCCCACAGAGTGGGACTTCTCCGGGTCCCATCAACCAAATAATGCTGTTTGGCGGGACCCAGGGGAAGAGCCTTCTCTGTGGCGGCCCCGGCCCTCTGGAACCAACTCCCCCCAGAAATTAGAATTGCCCCCACCCTCCTCGCCTTTCATAAGCTACTTAAAACCCACCTCTGCTGTCAGGCATGGGGAAATTGAGATACTCTTTCTCCCTAGGCCTTTTCAATTTTATGCATAGTATGTCTGCATGTATGTTTGGTTTTTATATTAATGGGTTTTTAATAGTTTTTAGTATTGGATTATTATTGTACACTGTCTTATTATTGCTGTTAGCCGCCCCGAGTCTCCAGAGAGGGGCGGCATACAAATCCAATAAATAAATAAAATAAATAAATAAACTGCTCTAAACTCAACTGCAGGAAATACAACTTTAGTAACCGAGTAGTTGATGCATGGAACTTACTACCGGACTCTGTAGTATCATCACCCAACCCCCAAAACGTCACCCTTAGACTGTCCACTGTTGACCTCTCCCGATTCCTAAGATTGATTGCAAATAATAATTTAAAAAGCCACCATAGAGACGCAAGCAGAGATGGCATATTAATAAGAACAGCTTACAGCAGGTCGTGTCCCTCTGATAGCAAAGAATTGGCTTTAATGCCTCCAATTTTGAGAGATGATGAAGACGTATTTGAGAGAGTGTCGAAGGAAAGTGCATTTGGCATTCTTGACTTGTTTTTCCTTTTTTCTTTTCTTCCCACATATGAAATTATATCCTACGGCACTGAAGCTGCCATAGGATAAAAAAAGAAAATGTATGAAGCGAAGGGCATAAATCAAAACACTTATATGGAACCCAATTCTTCCCAGAGGAAGATTTGGGGCACCTGGAGATCATCTAGTTTATATTTCTCAGTACAGTACTCCTTTTCATGTTGGTGCATTAGTTGTGGCCCTATTTGGACAGGGAGTCTTTGCTCACGGTCACTCATGCCCTGGCGGCAAAGATGAGTTTTTAAACTCTTATGGAAGGCAAGGAGGGTGGGGGCAGTGCAAATCTCTGGAGGGAGCTGATTCCAGAGGGCCGGGCCCCCCACAGAGAAGGCTCTTCCCTTAGGACCCACCAGCCGCGGGCTGCACTGGCTGCCGATCGGTTTCCGCTCACAATTTAAAGTGTTGGTAATGACCTTTAAAGCCCTACATGGCATTGGGCCAGAATACATCCGGAACCGCCTTCTACCGCACGAATCCCAGCGGCCGATAAGGTCCCACAGAGTTGGCCTTCTCCGGGTCCCGTCGACCAAACAATGTCAGGCCCCAGGGGAAGAGTCTTCTCTGTGGCGGCCCCGGCCCTCTGGAACCAACTCCCCCCAGAGATTAGAACGGCCCCCACCCTCCTTGTCTTTCGCAAATTACTTAAGACCCACATTTGTCGCCAGGCATGGGGGAGTTAAGTTATTCTTTCCCCCTAGGCCATTACAAGTTATGCATAGTATGTTTGTGTGTATGTTTGGTTTTTTATAATAAGGGTTTTTTAGTTGTTTTTATTAATTGGATTGTTCACATTGTTTTACCACTGTTGTTAGCCGCCCCGAGTCTGCGGAGAGGGGCGGCATATAAATCCAATAAATAATAATAATAATAATAATAATAATAATAATAATAATAATAATAATAATAATAATAATTGTTTGGTCGATGGGACCCTAAGTAGACCAACTTTGTGGGACCTCACTGGTTGCTGGGATTCATGCAGCAGGAGGTGGTCTCGGAGATAGACACAGAGGTGGCTTCTAACCAGTGAAGGGCCACTTGTCTTTGGCTATCCCCTCTCTCCATTTCTCTTTCTCTCTCTTTTTCCTCCCTCCCGTTCCTCCTTCCTTCCTTCTTTCCTTCCTTCCTTCTTTCCTTCCTTCCTTCTTTCCTTCCTTCCTTCTTTCCTTCCTTCCTTCCTTCTTTTTTCCCTCTCTCTCTCTCTTTCTTTCTTTCTCTTACTATCTTTCTTTCTTTTCTTCACCCTCCTGCCTTCCTCTATTTTTTGTTATTTCCTTCTCTTCTCTCCCTCCTTCCCTCCCTCCCCCTCCCATTCCATTCCTTCCTTCCTTCCTTCTTTCTCTTTCCTTCCTTTCTTCAATTTCCCTCCCTCCCTTCTTCTTACTTCCTCCCTCCCTCCCTCTCCCCTTTCATTCTCCCCTTTCTTCACCCCCTCCCTCTTTCTCTTCTTGTTTACTTCCTCAATCAGCCCATTCATTTTATCCCTAACTCCCCCTCCACCCCCACTCTTCTTCCCCCCCCCCTTGGTTGCATAGTTATGGTTTAGCCATGAAATTTCCATGGAAACATCAGAGATGAAGGTGAAAACTTCAACTCTCCCCTGAGACCAGAGGTTACTCAGTTCACATCTCCTGTGAACAGCTGGAGGATAACTCTTCCAGCTGCTGTCACTTAAGCTAAATCAAGGCTGGAGCTGCCTCTGTGAAAAGTCTGTGTGTTGAAGTCTGCGATCGCTGGAAGGAGAAGACTTGAATTATTAAAAGTGGACCTCAAAGGGTGGATTGCTATTTTGATCCAAAAGCAAATCAAACACGATCACCACAACTGTGTGAATAATATTGTTTTATCACCAATCCCTTCCACATGTGAATTTGGTTCCATAAGATGCTTGAAGGCCCACGAGGTATCAATCTGCCCAAAATACACACAAAATACAGGCACACAATACAGAAGGATATTGACAAACTTGAACATTGGGCGCTATCTGACAAAATGTAATTTAATAGTTCTACATTTAGGCAAGAAAAACAAAATGCCCAGGTACAGTATATGTGGTACATTGCTGATTGGTAATAACTGTGAGAGGGATCTTGGAGTCCAGATGGACAACTCTTTAGATGTGAGCCAGCGGTGTGCAGCAGCTGCCAAAAAAGCCAACACAGTTCTAGGCTGCATTCACAGAAAAATAGAATCAAGTTCACGTGAAGTGTTACTACCTTCTATGATTAGTTTCCATAGATATTTATTATTAATATAGCAGTTTGATAAACAGATGCTTAGAAGTGAGTGGAATAAAGAATTAGAAGTTCCTATATTGCCTAGAATAGTGTTGGGAGAACCGAACTTGCAAAGTTCGGGTTCGTACCGAACTTTGCGCAGTTTGGTATACCAAACCTGAACCTGGATTTTTGCAAAAGTTCGGGTTCGGGAGAGCGCCAGGAAGCGCCGCCGCCCAGCTGTCATCTTCCGAAACAGGCAGGGAGCTGTCGGCCAGTCGGGAGGTGAAAAAGGAGGTGGGGAATCCCACGAGGAGATTCCAGGGGTGGAGCTATGACGTCACTGAGACGTCCTTCCTGGCCGGCTGAAACAGGGACTCCAGGAAGGCCAGCTCAGTGATGTCAAAGCTCCGCCCCTGGAATCCCCTCGTGGGATTCCCCACCTCCTTTTGCGCCTCCTGACCAGCCGACAGCTCCCCGGTTGTTCTGGGAAGCGCCGCCGCCCAGCTGTCACCTTCAGAAACAGCCGGGACAATTCTCGGTGGTCTCCCAAATGCCGAACTCGGAGGTTTGGCAAAAGTTTGGGTTCGGGTTCGGGTTCAGGAAAGCGCCAGGAAGCACCCCGACTGTTCCGGAAGGTGACAGCTGGGCGGTGGAGCTTCCTGGCGCTTTCCCGAGTGCCAAACTCAAAAGTTCAGCAAAAGTTCAGGTTCGGGTGTCGAACTCGAACTTCTTAAAAAATTTGGGTGCTGAACCCAAACCCAAACTTCGTTGGGTTCGCCCAACACTAATGGTGAACCCATGGCACAAGTGCCACAGGTGGCATGATGAGCCATATCTGCTGGCACATGAGCTATTGCCCTAGCTCAGCTCCAACGTGCATGTGTGTGCCAGCCAGCTGATTTTTGGCTCGCACAAAGGCTCTGCGAGGGCATTTTTCGCTTCCAGAGAGCCTCTATCCCACCTCTTGCCCACACCTGCCCCCAAGGTCCTTTTCCAACTTTGTTATTCTGATAAATTAGGAGTGGAGTGAAACGTCCCTTGAATATCCAAGATTATAAATTAGTCAACTTCCATTAGTCTTGATCTCCATTTGCCACATAGCCTCTGAGATACACATAGCCTGCTCCTTAGTTAATATTCTCCCATTTCAATGTCCTATAAACCAGTGTTTCCCAACTTTGGCAACTTGACGATATCTGGACTTCAACTCCCAGAATTCCACAGCCAGCGAATGCTGGCTGGGGAATTCTGGAAGTTGAAGTCCAGATATCGTCAAGTTGCCAAGGTTGGGAAACACTGCTATAAACACATGGTAAAAGAAATCCTAAACATTTTCCAGCAAGCACAACCTCTGAGGGTATCTGCCCTAAATATTTCCAAACTCAACCTCATCTCCTGAAGACTTGTCCTGGAGAAAAGAAAAGGCTTTGCAATTAAGATTTCAAATCCTTAAGGCCTAATTTAGAAAAAGTCAATACTTTCCCTTTCTATCTTGTATCTTTTTATGGGACTTTCAACCAGCAAGCAGTCAGGTAATGGAGCCACAGTAATGCCATGGAAAGTGCACCACTGGGCAATATTTGATCCCCCATCATCGATGTTGCTGACTCTAAACAAAATTGAGGTCAGGTATCCTTTCCGATATTCGAAAAGGAGCACATTTGGAGCAGGTGAAAATAAAATAAAATATAATAAGAAATCTCCTGTTCTTTACTTATGAGTAGAATATGGTACAATGGCAGGCCTCAAAATAAACAAAACTAAAACCCAAATTTTAACAAAAAACATGCGACAAGCACAAAAAGATATCTTATCTGCTAAATTGGATATTCAAATTGTCACAAAAATCAAATACCTTGGCATTAATTTGACAAATAGAGTGTCAAGCTTGAAATCAAATAATTACGATATATTACTGGACAAGATAAATAAAGACTTGTCAAAATGGAGGAATTTACAACTATCTCTCCTTGGGAGAATTGCAGCCATAAAAATGAACATTCTGCCTAAAATATTGTTTTTATTTCAAACTATCCCTATACAAGTAAAACAGGATTTTTTTACCAATTTGACTAAAATAACCAACAATTTTATCTGGCAAAACAAACGGCCCCGAATTCGACTAAAATACTTACAAGGGAAAAAAGAAGAGGGCGGTCTGGCTCTTCCAAATTGGAAGAACTACTATACTGCTGCATCGCTAGACTGGACAAGAGATTGGATGAGTTTATTAAACACTAGACTTCTTAAATTAGAAGGCCATGACCTCCATGCAGGGTGGCATTACTATCTCTGGGACGAAAAGCCGTCAACCCACAAATACTTCTCCAACCACCTGATTAGAAAATCGTTAATTGGCACCTGGAAAAAAACTAAAACTAAATTATACAAAGGAATTCCCATGTGGTATGCTCCTTTAGAAGCCTATGTACATCCTAATTTACATAAGAGAAATAATATATTAAGATATAAAGACATTTTAAACCCAAATGGGACAATTAAAACAAGATTAGAACTTGAAAATTTGGGCCAAAAAGTGGAATGGTGGGAATACCTTCAGATCCAGACCAAATTTAACAAAGACACCAAAAATTCCGGGATTACCAAAAATGCTTTGTTAGATAAGCTATGTATAGGCCCACAAGATAAGATAATCAAAAACTTCTATGGCTACTTAAATTACAATGACTTGGACTCCTTTAACCAAAAATCCAATGTTAAGAAATGGCACCTTGACCTTAAAAAAGAGATAAAAGAGGAGGAATGGCAAACACTTTGGACAAAGAACTATAAACTGACTATTGCCACCTCTTATAAAGAAAACCTGGTCAAAATGTTTTACCGTTGGCATATTACCCCAATTAAATTAACCAAAGTGAACAACAAACTTTCACCAATCTGTTGGAAATGTCAACAAGAATTGGGTACCTACTTTCATCTATGGTGGGAATGCAGTAAAGCCAAATCCTATTGGGAGATGATTGGAAATTGGATTGAAGAAATATTAAATTTGACGTTCGACAAAACCCCTGAATGTTTTTTACTAGGTATAATTAGGCAAAAACTGTCAAAACCCCAAACTCACCTTATCATCCACTTAACTACCGCAGCAAGACTTACATACGCGCAGTGGTGGAAAAATGAAGATCTTCCCCCAAAAGAAGCAATACTTAGGAAAATAATGTACTGCGCAGAAATGTCGAAACTGACCCTATTAGTCAGGAACGAACCGTCAGATACGTTTAACAGTTGTTGGGACCCTCTCTATAAATGGCTAGAAAGCAACAGAGAGACCAATAGGCTTTAAGAAGGTTAAAAACCAAAAAAAAAGAAAAAAAACAAACCATGAACTGTCACAAATCCGGTATAAAGTATTTCATTATCTAATATTATACACGAGACTGTATATGTATTTAACTACCTATACCTATCATTATTTTCTGCGAACTTCCTAATAATATATGTAAACGCAACGCTGGCTTCTAACACTCTTGATAACCTATTTGAAATATGTTAACTGAGCAAAAATATCTAGATCTAATTTTCGTTTTCAATTCAACTCCCCTGCTTATTCGCCGATATTGTTATTAGTTTTGTTTTTGTTTGTTTGTTTGTTTATTGTTTTTTTTTAGTTGTCTTTTCCCTTTATATGTGATATGCCCCGCATTGTATCTTGTATCATATGTTGTATATAATGATGTATATGTCTATATTTTAATAATAAAAATTTTTTTAAAAAAAAAAAAAGAAAGTGCACCACTGGGCAATATTTGATCCCCCATCATCGATGTTGCTGACTCTAAACAAAATTGAGGTCAGGTATCCTTTCCGATATTCGAAAGGGAGCACATTTGTAGCAGGTGAAAATAAACTAAATATAAGAAATCTCCTGTTCTTTACTTATGAGGATAGTCAATGTAATGTACCCAGTCTTTAGTCCTGAGATTCGCTCTCTTTCCTTGGGCCTGTTTTTTAAATGCCAGCAGAAAGCAGGGATGGATCAAAAGTGGGACGAAGCATAAAGTGATCAGATTATAATTTAGTTAAAGCGGGACACCATTGTGTGGGGGGAGCACGATGGATGACTTGTGTGTGTGTGTGTGTGTTTGTGTCACAGAGAGGAGGGGATCACTTTATTCTTCAGGGCACCAGAGGGCCGGATGAGGAACAACAGCTGGAAGCTGACCAAGGAGAGATTCAACATGGAGATAAGGAGGAACTTTCTGACGGTCAGAGCGATCAACCAATGGAACAACCTACCAGCGGACGTTGTGAACTCCAACACTCTGGACATTTTTAAGAGAAGATTGAACTGACACTTGACTGGTGTACTATAGGGTTCCTGCTTGGGCAGGGGGTTGAACTCGATGGCCTTCATGGTCCCTTTCAACTCTAACAATCAATCAACCAACCAACCAACCAACCAACCAACCAACCAACCAACCAACCAACCAACCAACCAACCAACCAACCAACCAACCAACCAACAAACAAACAAACAAACAAATAAATAAATAAATAAATAAATAAATAAATAAATAAATAAATAAATAAATAAATAAATAAATAAATAAATAAATAAATAAATAAATAAATAAATAAATAAATAAATAAATAAATAAATTCTATTTATACTTTTTATTATATTTATTCTATTCTATATTCTATTCCATTGGGATGGATCAAAAGTGGGATGAAGCATAAAGTGATCAGATTATAATTTAGTTAAAGCAGGACACCATTGTGTGTGAGGAGCACGATGGACGACTTTGTGTGTGTGTGTGTGTGTGTATGTGTGTAAAAATTATGGCCTGGACGTTCCCTCACACCGTCTTTTTGTTTTCAAAACCTCTTTACTGTGATTTATTCAACGCTTTCTTTTATTTATCTATATTACCAAAATTTGATGTAAGGAAACGAGCTGTCAAAATTAAAACTAGTTCATATTCTTAACACAGTTCTACCATACACCCGCCCATTCCTTTCTTCTTTTCTTTTTTTCTTTTTCTTCTCTTTCTCTCTCTCTTTTCTTTAGAAGTTTGTATGTCCATTGATTGTTTGGTCTTTATATCTTGGCTTATCGTTTAAACACACGATTATTGTTTATGTAATTTGCCATGTTTTCATTGTCAATTGTTATTATATGTTTTTTATGTATGTATTGTATACAGTATTTGTAAATATTTTTTTTTTTTTAAACCTTGGTGGCTTTAAAGGCGTGGTTCTTTCTGGCCCGAATGGTGCACGGCCGCTTGCTGAGGAGAGTAGCGGCTTCTGCAAGAGGGCTGGGCAGGCGAGGGGCATCTTCTTTGAGGAGGCAGGGGAGGGGAAAGTCACATGGGGTTTCTTGCCTTCCCTCACCCTGTCTTTTTCCTCAACCTCGGCAGCTTTAAAGACATGGTTCCTCCTGGCCCGGACGGTGCAGGGCCACTTGCTGAGGAAGGTGGCGGCTTCAGTGGTGTCCACAAGCAGGAGGGCTGGGCAGGCGAGGGGCATCTTCTTTGAGGAGGCAGGGGGAGGTGAAAGTCATGTGGAGTTTCTTGTCTTCCCTCATGCCGTCTTTTTCCTCAACCTTGGCGGCTTTAAAGGCGTGGTTCTTCCTGGCCCGAATGGTGCAGGACCGCTTACTGAGGAGGGTGGTGGCTTCGGCGGTGTCCACCAGAAGAAGGGCCTGGCAGGCGAGGGGCATCTTCTTTGTGGAGGCAGGGGGAGGAGAAAGTCACATGGGTTTTCTCACGTTCCCTCACGCTGTCTTTTTCCTCAACCTCGGCGGCTTTCAAGGCATGTGGGGACTTCCAACTCTCGGAGTTCCCCGTAATACTCTTAGAAAACTTAAGAAATTTTAGAAATAACTTTATTGTCACTTTGAATGCACACTAAATTGCCGTACATTATATTCTCCGAAGCTAAAGTTACCAGACATCCCGTTTTTTAAAAATTGGGACTTTTCAAAAACACCGCAGGACGTGAGACAAATTGCTCAAAAGTGGGAGTGTCCCACCAAAAGTGGGACATCTGGTCACCTTAATCAAGCAGTAAGTTTATTTTCAGCCCCACAAACAATGTGGTGATTTTTGCAAGCTAATTAGCCAAAGAACATTGAAATCTTACACCCAGATGGCTCTTAATTCTCCTTCCAACCTCACCCTTTGCTACTGAAGGACAAGTGACATTACAGAATGTAGAATAACAAGAAGGGATCTTGGAGGTAACAAAATGACAGAATTGGAAAGGGACTTCAAGGTCTTCTAGTCCAAACGTCTGCTCAGGCAGGAAACCCTATACAGTGTTCCCTCGATTTTCGCGGGTTCGAACTTCGCGGAACGTCTATACCACGGTTTTTCAAAAATATTAATTAAAAAATATTTTGCGGTTTTTCCCCCGATACCATGGTTTTTCCCACCCGATGAGGTCATATGTCATTGCCAAACTTTCATCCGCCTTTAAAAAAACATTTTTTAAAATAAACTTTAATAAAGAAACATGGTGAGTAATAATCTAAATGGTTGCTAAGGGAATGGGAAATTGTAATTTAGGGGTTCAAAGTGTTAGGGGAAGGCTTGGGATACTATTCATAGCCAAAAATAGTGTATTTACTTCCGCATCTCTACTTCACGGAAATTTGACTTTCGCGGGTGGTCTCGGAACGCATCCCCCGCGAACATTGAGGGAACACTGTATCCAGCTCCTACTATATTTCAAGGGTGGTCTTATGAAGGCATTGTAAAGTAGCATTAACTCTTCTCATGAGCTTGATGCTCTCCTTCTGTTGATGCATCCTGGAGTTCCATTGGCATTTTTTTGGCAACCTAGACCATTGGTAGTAGGATGCTTGGCTGCATAGCTAGAGGTATAACAAGCAGGAAGAGGGAGATTATGATCCCGCTATATAGAATGCTGGTGAGACCACATTTGGAATACTGTGTTCAGTTCTGGAGACCTCACCTACAAAAAGATATTGACAAAATTGAACGGGTCCAAAGACGGGCTACAAGAATGGTGGAAGGTCTTAAGTATAAAACGTATCAGGAAAGACTTAATGAACTCAATCTGTATAGTCTGGAGGACAGAAGGAAAAGGGGGGACATGATTGAAACATTTAAATATATTAAAGGGTTAAATAAGGTCCAGGAGGGAAGTGTTTTTAATAGGAAAGTGAACACAAGAACAAGGGGACACAATCTGAGGTTAGTTGGGGGAAAGATCAAAAGCAACATGAGAAAATATTATTTTACTGAAAGAGTAGTAGATCCTTGGAACAAACTTCCAGCAGACGTGGTAGATAAATCCACAGTAACTGAATTTAAACATGCCTGGGATAAACATATATCCATCCTAAGATAAAATACAGAAAATAGTATAAGGGCAGACTAGATGGACCATGGGGTCTTTTTCTGCCGTCAGACTTCTATGTTTCTATGTTTGGTGGCTCCTACTTTTATTTCACGATGACAGATTCTGAACTAAATTGGGAACTGGGTTGTGGAATTCCTTGTGAATTTCTTAAGGAACTCAAACTGAGTTGATTTTTGAGTTGGGTATGTTCTGTCGGGCTCTCTGGTAGACTCCTCCCAAAAATTCACAGGTACAAATTTCAGACACACACACGTTTGAAAATTCAAAACAATGTTCTTTATAATGAAAATTCACTTAAACTAAGCCCTCTTTTGTTATAGCAAAGAGCACTTGTCTCCAAACAAACTGGTAATTTGTACAAGTCCCTTATCAGTCCTGTGATACTTAGCTTGCAGCTGTGGGGCAACTCAAAGTCCTTCTTTCACAAAGTGAAACACACTTTGCTCTGGTTTAGTTTCAAAGCAGGGAAAAATCAGCACACAAAAAGTCAAAATCAGTAAAGCAGTCATGAAACACAACAAACGATCAGATAATCCTCCACAATGGCCAAACCCACAGGCTGCTATTTATAGCAGCCTCACTAATTACCACAGCCCCACCCAACCACAGGTGGCCTCATTTCCTTTGATAATAATCTCTCAGTTGTTGTTGCCTATGCATCGCTCTCTGCATGTGTGGCTGTATCATTAACTCTTGTTCTGAATCCAAGGAGGAGCTAGATAATTGATCTCCTTCTGAGCTGTCTGCCACACTCTCCTCCTCCCTGTCACTCATGTCTTCTTGGCCAGAGGAGCCTTCATCAGCAGATTCCACCGGGGGCAAAACAGGCCTGCAGCATATGGATGTCTCCCCCACATCTACAGTCCTTGGGGCAGGAGCTGGGCCAGAGCTAACCACAACAGGGTAGATATAATGAGTTGTGTCCATGTGCAACTTTTAGATCAGGAAGTCAACCATGTTATAAGTCTGTATTTATTTCTCAGTTTCCCCAGTCTCTGGAGGGGAAAAAATGTGTCACTGAAGATGTCAAAAAAATCCTTCTTTACGACTCTCAGTTGGACAGTTGTTTATTTATGCCATATATTTTGGCAAGTCTTGGACATCTTTCTTTGAACTTTCATCTGAAACGTCTGACTTCTCCCAATATATTCTTCATGTGTACATAGAGATCCATCACACTATTCCCTTTTGGGACAAATGATATTGTGCCAAGGAGAGAAAAGGGATATGAAATAGGATTATCTGAAGAAAATTAAGGTGGGGGAAAAGAAAAAGAAATGGAAGTTTAGCTAAATCTCTTTTATAACAACCACAACATAACATTCCTTACATTTCAAGTCTTCGGAGATGAGCGGCATACAAATCTAAATCTAAATCTAAATCTAAATCTAAATAATAATAATAATAATAGTAATAATAGTAATAATAGTAATAATAGTAATAATAGTAATAATAGTAATAATAATAATAATAATAATAATAATAATAATAATAATAATAATAATAATAATAATAGAAGCATGCATTAGCTGACTACGTGAAGGGGAGCAAAGAGTCAGCGTTGATGGAGGTCAACAATAGGAAGCTTCTCAAGGTGAAGCAAACTAAGGACCAGTACAGAAAAACTGTAACTCAATGTCATATGGACAGTTGGAGGAACAAAGCATTGCATGGCCAGTTCTTGGAGAAGATTGAAGACAAAGTGGATAAAGAAAAGACCTGGTCATGGCTTACAAGTGGAACACTCAAAAAGGAGACAGAAGGACTAATATTGGTGGCACAAGAACAGGCCATTAGAACAAATGCTGTCAAAACCAGAATTGAAAAATCAACAGATGATCCAAAGTGCAGACTCTGTAAAGAAACAGATGAAACAATCGATCACATACTCAGCTGCTGCAAAAAGATCGCACAGACTGACTACAAGCATAGACATGATGCTGTGGCACAAATTATCCACTGGAACTTGTGCCGGAACTACCATTTCCCAGTGGCAAAGAACTGGTGGGATCACAAGCCCGAAAAAGTGGTTGAAAATGAGCAAGCAAAACTACTGTGGGACTTCCGACTGACCGAATTCTGAAGCATAACACACCAGACATTGTGATTGTGGAGAAAAAGAAAGTATGGATCATCGACATCGCAGTCCCAGGAGACAGCAGAATTGAGGAGAAGCAGCTAGAGAAATTAGTGAAATACAAAGATCTAAAAATCGAGCTGCAACGACTCTGGCATAAGCCAGTGAAAGTGGTCCCAGTGGTACTTGGCACGCTGAGCGCAGTGCCAAAGGATCTCAGTGGACATTTGAAAACCATTGGAATTGACAAAATCTCCATCTGTCAATTGCAAAAGGCCGCTTTACTGGGATTGGCACACATAATTCACCACTGCATCACGCAGTCCTAGGTGCTTGGGAAACGCCCGACTGGTGATGAAATACGAAATCCAGCATAGTGATCTCGTTTGCTATGTTGTACTGAAATAATAATAATAATAATAATAATAATAATAATAATAATAATAATAATAATAATAATAATGATGATGATGTCTTCCTTGAAAAACACAATATAACTCCAAGTAAATCAAACTTCTGTGAAATCAAACTGTCCACTTAGGAAGCAACATGATTGACAATCAATTTCACATGCTGTTGTGCACATGCAACTTTGTACAGAACAAAGTATTCAAAGAGAATATTTCATTCATTCAGATCTGGGATGTGTTAAAAATTTGAGTGTTCCGTTTATTTTTTTGAGCCGTATATCTTCCGTCCATCATTTCATAATTCACAGTTTTGAGTTGCTGGTTGATTTTATTTTGAGGATCTCCATAACTCCATCCATCCATAGAAACATAGAAGACTGGCGGCAGAAAAAGACCTCATGGTCCATCTAGTCTGCCCTTATACTATTTCCTGTATTTTTATCTTAGGATAGATATATGTTTATCGCAGGCATGTTTAAATTCAGTGACTGTGGATTTACCAACCAGGTCTGCTGGAAGTTTGTTCCAAGGATCTACTACTCTTTCAGTGAAATAATATTTTCTCACGTTGCTTTTGATCTTTCCCCCAACTGACTTCAGATTGTGTCCCCTTGCTCTTGTGTACACTTTCCTATGGAAAACACTTCCCTCCTGGACCTTATTTAACCCCTTTTTAAATGTTTCAATCATGTCCCCCCTTTTCCTTCTGTCCTCCAGACTATGCAGATTGAGTTCATGAAGTCTTTCCTGATAAGTTTTATGCTTAAGACCTTCCACCATTCTTGTAGCCCATCTTTGGATCTGTTCAATTTGATCAATATCCAAGATTTGTTCAGTTTCCTTCTTTCCTTCTTTCCTTTTTCCTTCTCCTGTTTGCTTTACAGTTTGATTCTTATTCCATTTTTCCATATGATCAAACCACTTCAAAGTTGATGCTTTTGCATTTCAAACTGGCCAGTCCCATGTGTATTCAACCCCTTGATTCGTTCACCATTCAATCATTCTTGACCCTTTCCTTTTTTGCTTGACCCCACATGCAGGCACACAATGCGAGCGTGCACACACACACATACATACAAACACACACGTTCTTCAGTGCCTTTCCCACTGGACCTCTTTTGTTTGTTTCTCCTGACAGAGGAGAGAATAGAAGGACACTTTTCCACAACTGTTTTTTGGCTTCTGTCAAATGAAAACGCTTCCTTCCAGCAGCCAATGTACTTGCCACTTCTCTTTCTATCAGTAATTGCACATGGTAAAATGTCTCCATTTAATTCAATATTACTCGGTTTGTCATGTAGATGGTTGAGTGGTTTAGGGTGGGGAATTTGTAGTGGGTCGGACATTTTATTCTATTTTTTATTCTATTTTTATTTTATTTTTAAATTTACCTATTCTGATTTTATGTATGGTGGGACTGGTTTCTGGGTGTCACACGACTTTTGTTGCCAATAACAATTCATTGTTGTTTTTTTGACAATGACAATAAAGAATTTATTTATTATTTACTAGAAGAACTCTCCGCTTCTCTACTTACACAACCAGACTTGAAATCCTGGGCTTAGAAAGCTTAGAATTATGTCGCCTTCGACACGACCTAAGCATAGCTCATAAAATTATCTGCTAAAATGTCCTACCTGTCAATGACTACTTCAGCTTCAACCACAACAATATACAAGCACACACAACAGATACAAACTCAAAATGAACCACCCCAAATTTGACTGTAGAAAATACAACTTTAGCAACAGAGTGGTTAATGACTGGAACTCTCTGGTTTCATCACCAAACCCTTCCAACTTTACCCTTAGATTGTTCACAGTTGACCTCACCCAATTTACTGATTTAGGTCAGTAAGGGGCTTGTATAAGCATACCAGCTCGCCTACCATCCCTGTCCAATTGTTCCCTCTTATCAATACCCATCTTATGTATATAAACAATGTTATATCTACTGTTTATTTATTTGTTTGTTTGTTTGTTTATTTGTTTATTTATTTATTCATTCATTCATTCATTTTGTCCAATACATAATATACGTCAAAGAGAATAGATATGTAGCAATATATATAAAGAAGAGGAAAGAAGAAAAGATATAAAAGTATAGGATATCATATATGAAAGGAAGAAAAGATAAATGAGATACGGAGAGACAATTGGACAGGGGACGGAAGGCACACTGGTGCACTTATGCACGCCCCTTTCTGACCTCTTAGGAACCTGGAGAGTTCAATCATGGATAGTCAAAGGGAAAAAATATTGGGGGTTACGGGTTGACACTACTGAGTCAGGTAATTAGTTCCACGCTTCGACAACTCAGTTGCTGGAGTCATATTTTTTACAATCTAGTTTGGAGCACTTAATATTAAGTTTGAATCTGTTGCGTGCTCTTGTGTTCTGGCGATTGAAGCTGAAGTAGTCATTGACAGGTAGAACGTTGCAGCATATGATATTGTGGGCAATACTTAGATCGTGTTTTAGGCGTCATAGTTCTAAGCTTTCTAGACCTAGGATTGATAGTCTGCTTTCGTAGGGTATTCTGTTTCGAGTGGAGGAGTGAAGGGCTCTTCTGGTGAAGTATCTTTGGACATTTTCAAGGGTGTTGATGTCCGAGATGTGGTATGGGTTCCAGACAGATGAACTGTATTCAAGGATGGGTCTGGCAAAAGTTTTGTAGGGTCTGGTGAGTAGTGTGAGATGGCCGGAGCAGAAGCTGTGTAGGATCAGGTGAACAACTCTAGAAGCCTTTTTGGCGATATTGTTGCAGTGGGCTTTGGCACTTAGATCATTTGATATTAGTATTCCAAGGTCTTTTACTGAGTGGGGGTTGGCTGTGAGATTTTGTTTATTCAGTTTATATATGAGGTTTGGATTCTTTTTGCCGATGTGGAGGGTAGAGCATTTGTTGGTTGATATTTGAAGTTGCCAGGTGTTAGACCAATGTGAGACAAAGTTGAGGTCTTTTTGGAGAGAAGATGTGTTGTCCCTGATGTTGAAAAGCTTTACATCGTCGGCGAAAAGAACACAGTTGCTTGTGATATGATCACAGAGGTCGTTGATGTAGAGAATGAATAGAGTAGGTCCTAGTACGCTGCCTTGGGGAACGACACTTTTAACCGGGACAGGGGTGGAAATGGCACTTCCAATTTTGACAACTTGTTGCCTGTTTGACAGGAATGCGGTAATCCAGCTGTGGAGGAATCCAGAGATGCCATAGGATTTGAGTTTTAGGAGTAGTTTGTCATGGACCACTGAATTGAAGGCTTTGCAAAAGTCAATATAAATACACTATAATACTGTATGTATACTGCTCAAAAATTAATGGAACACTCAAATAGCACATCCTAGATCTGAATGAATGAAACATTCTCATTGAATACTTTGTTCTGTACAAAGTTGAATGTGCACAACAGCATGAGAAATTGATTGTCAATCAGTGTTGCTTCCTAAGTGGACAGTTTGATTTCACAGAAGTTTGATTTACTTGGAGTTATATTGTATTGTTTAAGCGTTCCCTTTATTTTTTTGAGCAGTGTATATTACAAATACGTACTTGAAAAAATAAATAAATAAAATAAGATAAATACCTTGCTCATTTTTTTCCTGTCAAATACAATAACCATGATCTTTGCTGCATTAATCTTCTCATTGCATTATACAGGATTCCAAACAAACTTATTTGAAGACCAGACAGAGAAAATGTGCATAAATAGCTTAGCTAAATATACACCATTTAAATACATGATTTATTTAAATGTTTGCATTGAAGTTGTTTTAAAGAAAATGGTACTCAATGAGAAAGCAGCAGAAAAAATGAATATGCATAGACAGAAATATAAACATACCATAATTTAATCTTGAGATATAAATAGATGAGATAAAAATAAGTTTTATTCCTTTGTATACATATATGCAGAGAATTGATGTGGAGTAGTACTGAAATTATAAACCTTATCCCAAATTCCATATGTTTCTTTTTTGAAGCTACGAAATGACTCCATGTACCTACAAGAAAATGTCATCCCATTAAATTCAGGAGAGCAGAATAGAGAGGAACATTTACCTCCTGCAAATTATACTTCTGTTCATGTAACCTAAAATTTGATTTGCTTTGCTGATGAAAAATTATAAGATTCCAGCAATCCTTCAGGAATTTTAATGAAGCTGTTCTTCCCTTTTCATAGAAACATAGAAACATAGAAGTCTGACGGCAGAAAAAGACCTCCTGGTCCATCTAGTCTGCCCTTATACTATTTTCTGTATTTTATCTTAAGATGGATATGTGTTTATCCCAGGCATGTTTAAATTCAGTTACTGTGGATTTATCTACCACGTCTGCTGGAACTTTGTTCCAAGGATCTACTACTCTTTCAGTAAAATAATATTTTCTCATGTTGCTTTTGATCTTTCTCCCAACTAACTTCAGATTGTGTCCCCTTGTTCTTGTGTTCACTTTCCTATTAAAAACACTTCCCTCCTGGACCTTATTTAACCCTTTAAAATATTTAAATGTTTCAATCATGTCCCCCCTTTTCCTTCTGTCCTCCAGACTATACAGATTGAGTTCATGAAGTCTTTCCTGATACGTTTTATGCTTAAGACCTTCCACCATTCTTTTAGCCCGTCTTTGGACCCGTTCAATTTTGTCAATATCTTTTTGTAGGTGAGGTCTCCAGAACTGAACACAGTATTCCAAATGTGGTCTCACCAGCGCTCTATATAGCGGGATCATAATCTCCCTCTTCCTGCTTGTTATACCTCTAGCTATGCAGCCAAGCATCCTACTTGCTTTCCCTACCGCCTGACTGCACTGTTCACCCATTTTGAGACTGTCAGAAATCACTACCCCTAAATCCTTTTCTTCTGAAGTATTTGCTTTCTTTCTTTCATTCATTTGTGTGGGTGGGTGGGTGGGTGTTTTATACATATATATAAAACCGCGGAGTCCGCGGAGAGGGGCGGCATACAAATCTAAATAATAAATAAATAAATAATAAATAAATAATAAATATTTTTTTAAAAACAATACAATTGATAATTGTGGGTAAGAAACACTTTAAATTTACACACACACACATTAAAAAGTCTTAACTATAGCTGATGTAGTTATATATACTGCTCAAAAAATAAAGGGAACACACATCCTAGATCTGAATGAATGAAATATTCCCATTGAATACTTTGTTCTGTACAAAGTTGAATGTGCACAATAGCAGGTGAAATTGATTGTCAATCAGTGTTGCTTCCTAAGTGGACAGTTTGATTTCACAGAAGTTTGATTTACTTGGAGTTATATTCTGTTGTTTAAATATTCCCTTTATTTATTTATTTTGAGCAGTGTAGTTATAATATAGAAAAAAAGAGGGAGTCAATAAATAAATAAAAAGAGGAAAATAATTAAAAAGGAGGAGAGAAATAAAATATTACCAGTAACGCAAAACAATTAAATGTTTAGTATTTTCCTATTTTTCCTCAATATTAAAATCTAAAAGTCTCTCTGTATGCAAATCACTAGAGTTCAGTCTGTAAACCACAAATTAAATCCGGCCCATATGGAATTACTTTAAGAAAACTGCCAGATCTGAGCGATATACATCACTCAAATCTGTAAATCCCAACTGTAGAAAAAATATACACACATCTACTAGAGGTGGGATTCACTTACTTTCCCTACCGGTTCACAAATGTGTGTGAGGGCATGTCTACACATGCGCAGTGCTCAAACATGATGCCAGGTGGGTGGGCGGAGCCTCTGGCAGTTGCTACTACAGAGTGAAATGGTCCAGAGGGAACTAGCTGAATACCAACACTGACACCAGGCGGGGGTTGCTGCTACCACTTCTACTGGTGTGTATAGCCTCGGGTCTCTGGCATGCGCACACATAAGAACATAAGAACATATGAAGAGCTATGCTTCTTCAAATATTCCCCCCTTTTTTCTCTTTCTTTCTTTCTTTCTTTCTTTCTTTCTTTCTTTCTTTCTTTCTTTCTTTCTTGAATTGTTTCTTAAAAAAGAAATAACCAAAATTTACAAACCGAAACAAACAAACAAACAACAACCACTACTTTCTTTCTTTCTTTCTTTCTTTCTTTCTTTCTTCCTTCCTTCCTTCCTTCCTTCCTTTCTTTCTTTCTTTCTTTCTTTCTTCCTTTCTTCCTCCCTTTCTTTTTTTTCTTTCTTTCTTTCTTTCTTTCTCTTCCTCTGTTTATTTCTCTCTTTTTCTTTCTTTCTTTCTTTCTTTCTTTCTTTTTCTTCCTTCCTCTGTTTATTTCTTTCTTTCTCTTCCTCTGTTTATTTCTCTCTTTTTCTTTCTTTCTTTCTTTCTTTCTTTCTTTCTTTCTTGAATTGTTTTTAAAAAGATAAATAACCAAAAAGTTACAAACCGAAACAAACAACAACCACTACTTTCTTTCTTTCTTTCTTTCTTTCTTTCTTTCTCTTTCTTCTTTCTTTCCTTCCTTCCTTCTCTCTCTTTCTCTTTCTCTCTCTCTTTCTCTCTCTCCCTCTCCCTCTCTTTCTCTCTTTTAATCTGCATACTTATTTCTGCAATTCAGAATCCTTGTAATTGTCAAGTCAAGTCACAGCTCAGGGAGCTGAAATCTGAAAACAGATGCAAAGTAAAGAGGCAATAAATAATGATATACTCAAAGCTTTGGCTGATAATAATTTAAGGAGTTGGGTGCAAATGTCTCTAAATTTAAGTATGATAAAAGAAGAAGAAGAAGGAAGAAGAAGAAGGAAGGAAGAAAAACTTGATTACTAACCACCCCAACCAACAGAGGATGGTAAGGGAAAGCAAATTTCACTCATATTCAAACTGGATGGTTTTTCCAGGGCTAAATGCTTAATTTGAGGGGCGACTGAAACAAGTTTGTTGACTAAATGTCTATAGTGAGCAGATGGGTATGTAGCAAGCTAATTATATCATTGCATCAATAATAATGTTAATGTCAATTATGCATATTTATCATGTTGTCAGCAAGTGACATGAAAGGGAAGGAAAGAAAACAACAATTCTGAGAGTGAAAAATAGAGAAAGAAATGGAATAACACGCGCATTGATTTTACTTTGTTTGGTGGCTAAAGAGCCATCACAACAAAGAAACTGTTTGCAATAATATTGGACTTACAACCATTCATTTACTGACTGTTCCAAGTTACAACAACTGAAAAAAAAGGGTGTGCTAGCATGTGTCCCCTGCCCTATAGTCTCTCCTATATCTCGTATTTCTTCGCTACTATATCCTCTATAACCTTCATTGTGTATTATTGTGTATTGGACAAAATAAATAAATAAAAATAAATAAAACAATGGAGCTTAGCTAGGGCAATGGCTCACATGCCAGCAGATATGGACCCATGCCATAGGTTCGCCATCACTGCTCTAAGGGAAGACTGTTCTACAGACAAGGGGCCAAACCTTGAAAGGCCCGCAATTTTGCTGTTGCTGTACATGTCCGTGGGGCAGTCAACCGGCCCTTCCCTGCGTGAACTTAAGTCCCTCCATGGTGTGTACATCAATAGGTCGCCAAGTACTTTTTTGCCAGACCCATCCTAGAATTCAGCTCATCTGTCTGGAACCCATACCACATCTCGGACATCAACACCCTTGAAAACGTCCAAAGATATTTCACCAGAAGAGCCCTTCACTCCTCCACTCGAAACAGAATATCCTACGAAAATAGACTAACAATCCTGGGTCTAGAAAGCTTAGAACTATGGCGCCTAAAACACAATTTAAATATTGCCCACAAGATCATATGCTGCAACGTCCTACCGGTCAATGACTACTGCAGCTTCAACCACAACAACACAAGAGCACACAACAGATTCAAACTTAATATTAACCGCTGCAAACCTGACTGCAAAAAATATGACTTTAACCATCGAGTTGTCGAAACATGGAACTCATTGCCAGACTCAGTAGTGTCAACCCCTAACCCCCAACATTTCTCCCTTAGACTCTCCACGATTGACCTCTCCAGATTCCTAAGAGGTCAGTAAGGGGCGTACATAAGTGCACTAGTGTGCCTTTCGTCCCCTGTCCAATTGTCTTTCCTTTATCTCATATATCATATATATTTTCTTCCTTTCATATATCTTCTCCTCTATTTTATATTTTTCTTTATATATATTACCTCATGTCTATTCTCTTCTATGTATTGTGTATTGGACAATATATATATATATATATATATATATATATATATATATATATATATATATGTGTGTGTGTGTGTGTGTGTGTGTGTGTGTGTGTGTGTGTGTGTAGTTTTTTTGGTGTGTTTGAGCGCAGGGCTACAAGGCCTCACAGCTGCCTTCCAACTATGTGATTTTGTTATTGTTTTAAGACAAAAGAAATCAGCCACTTTATTTGGTAGTGTCCTGGTGTATAAAGCATTTGCACTTTCCATCCATCCTGGGCCTGATCTAATTTGTTGTTGACAATTTCATTAAAACGGGGATGAACATTTTGCCATAAATCTGTTTTTCTACGGTGGGCAATTAAATAAAAAGAAGCTAACCTAATCCTTAAGTGGGGCATCCAATATCCATCACAAACAATTTGCTCCTAAATGATATAATATTTGAAACAGACTTGGTAAATTTCAGCCTTAAGTGTGAGGGATGAGTTAAGATCTGAGAATACTATACCAGAAATCATAGAATCCGATAGCTCGCGAGTTTCTTTCCGTCTCCAGGGATATTTTTATAAAGACAAATCTCGGTGATCAAATCCTGCCTAGCAGCAAGGGGAATGCAGTGTTAAATTCTTCACTTAGTTTCCAGGACCTAGGAAACAAGTAGCTGTTTTATTCCCCTGCTGCTCTCCCGGTGCTAATCTGGGAAGTCAGATCTTCGCCTTTCATCCCCTTCCTTGGGGCATTTGAGCACTTTGCATGTCTTGTAATCCATCATTTGCTAAATAATTAATTTACTCATGTAAAAGAGGATCTCGTGAGGTTTGCAGCTTCTAAGGAGGTGGCATTGGCACAGTTGTTATGCTATTCTACTTGGGAATAAAAGGGGGGGAAAGTTGAAGGGAAGAAGGGAGGGAGGAAGGGAGGGAGGAAGGGAGGAGGGGAAGAAGGGAGGGAGGGAGGAAAGAAAGAAGGAGGGAGGGAGGAAGGAAAGAGGCAGATAGGAGATAGGAGATAGGAGGAAGGAAGGAAGGAAGGAAGGAAGGAAGGAAGGAAGGAAGGAAGGAAGGAAGGAAGGAAGCCAGGAAGCCAGGAAGAGGGCGGGGGGGAATAGGAGGGAAGGAAAGAGGCAGATAGGAGAAGGGGGAAGGAAGGAAGGAAAGAGGAAAGAAAGGGAAGAAAGGAACAGAGGAGGAAGGAAGATAGAGAGAAGGGAGAGAGGACAGGGGGAGAGAAGGAAGAGAGGGGAGGGTGGGAAAGAAAGATAGGAGGTAGGAGGAATGAAGGAAAGAGAGGTACAAAGAAGGAAAAAGGAGAAGAAGGGAGGAAAAGAAGAGAGGAGGGAGGAAGAGAGGAAGAAGGGAAAGAGGACAGGAGGGAGGGGAGGGAGAGAAAGGAAGATAGGAGGTAGAAGGAATGAAGGAAAGAGATGCAGAAGGGAGGAAAGAGGAGAGGAAGGGAGGAAAGGAACAGAGGAGGGAGGAAGAAGAGAGGAAGAAAGGAGTGAGGATGGAAGGAAGGGAGGGAGGGAGGAAGGAAGGAAGAAATTTGCATTCTTTAACTGAGTCAACACAACTTCCAAGTTAATGTTCTAAAGTTTTACAAGACTAGGTTTCAAGTCTATATAATGGTAAACAGCAGTCAAAACTTTGTCTACCAGATCTTACTGTATGGGAGTTAGCTGTGAGATCACTTCCCTCCACATGCTTCCTTATTTCTAGCACTGATGATGTTATCTAGTTCGGTTGTGAAACATCAGAAAGGATCCTCCCCCTCCTCCCCCTCCTGCAAACCCCATTCCCTTCCAGCAATGATAATGTTACTTAATTTGGGCAATGAAACATCTGCAAACTGAGAAAGCACCATAGACCCTTTGTAGGTGTCATTTTGTTTTATTTTTCTTATGCTTTTAAGTCTTTTAGCACACTATCTCTTTTCCCACTTCCCTCCTAACGTTGCTTACTCCATGGGGAATAGCACCAGGAGTACGTACGCCTACCTCAAACCCAACCGGTTTTAATATTCTCAAAGCCAACTCCGATCTACAGATTTATAATTACGTGTTCAGGCGTAAACAAAAAGTCTTGAAACCAGAGATGTGATGAAGTGAGGTTAGAACGGAGCCCCCAAGAGAGAGGGAGAGAGAGACTTGACAAGGAAGTTTTGCAGTTCCATTGACTGCCTTTTATTGATGAATAAACAAAAGGCGACACCGTGTATCACAAAATACCTGATAGCTCCTTTCACAACCTGACAAAATTATGACGCTGTAAACATGCACGCCATCTTGCCACGCAGGCCACAAATCAAAGCTAGTCAGTTTATCAAGTCAAGGGAGCCATTCCTGACTGAGTTTAATTGCTCACAAGGACAGAGAAGAGTTTGGGGGGGGGAGGATGTTTGTTACACTCGGAAGCCATCATTTCTCTCCGTGTTCCAATTCGGGGCTATTATCAGGGAACGGTTGATAAGGCGGCGTGATAAATCTCTGACACGCATCTACATGCACACAAATGAAGATGCATCAATGTTATGTCCCAGCACAATTAGAGAGAAGGGAATAGTGGATACCAGGGGAGAATAATCCTATCAAACGTGTGCTGGGATTCCAAATCTTTAGAATAGAATAGAATAGAATAGAACAGAACAGAACAGAACAGAACAGAACAGAATAGAATAGTGTTGGGGGAATCCAACAAAGTTTGGCTTTGGGTTCGGCACCCAAAATGTTAAAAAAAGTTCGGGTTTGGCGCCCAAACCTGAACTTTTGCCGAACTTTCGAGTTCGGCACTTGGGAAAGCACCAGGAAGTACTGCCGCCCAGCTGTCACCTTCCGGAACAGCCGGGGCACTTCCCGGCGCTCTCCCAAACCCAAACCCGAACTTTTGCCGAACTTCCAGGTTCGGCGTTCAGAAGACTGCCAAGAAGTGCTCCGGCTGTTTCTGAACGTGACAGCTGGGCGGCGGCACTTCCCAGAACAGCCGGGGAGCTTTGGAATGTGACAGCCGGGGAGTTTTGGAATGTGACAGCGGGGTGGCAGCACTTCCTGGCGCTCTCTCGAACCTGAACCCAAACTTTTGCTGAACTTTTGCAAAAATTCGGGTTCAGTATACCGAACTGTGTGAAGTTCGGTACGGACCCGAACTTTGCAGGTTCGGTTCGCCCAACAGTAGAATAGAATGGAATGGAATGGAATAGAATAGAATTCTTTAATGTCCCTTCTCTTCACCAGACTGGCCATTTATTTTATTTTATTTATTTATATTTGTCAAACAATTATAGGATGGTAACTTGTATAAATAAAACATTAGAAAAGTAAAGATGAAAAGTAAAGATAGAAGACAATACAACAATAGGACAGGGACAGTAAGCACAATGGTGCGCTTATGCACGCCCCTTACAGACCTCTTAGAAAGGGGGAGAGGTCAATTGTAGACAGTCTAAGGTTAAAGGTTTTGGGGTTAGGAGTAGAAACCACAAAGTCAGGTAGAGCATTCCTGGCATTGATTACTCTATTGCTGAAGTTGTATTTTTTGCCATGCCCAGTTCCTGCAACCTCTCTTCGTATGCTTTATTTTGCAGACCCTTCATCATCCTGGTTGTTCTTTTTTGCACATTCTCTAGTGTTTCAGTGTCTTTTTTTGTGTTTCTGTGGTGACCAAAACTGGATGCAGTACTCTGGGTGTGGTCTAACTAAGGCTTTATAGAGTGGTATTAGTATCTCCCTAGTCCTGGATTGTATCCCTCTGTTAATGCAATTTAGGATTGCATTGGCTTTTAGATTAAATTTTACTGTTTTACTGTCTGTGTGGCTAGTTTCCATCCATTGTTTCAAGTGCTTTGGAGAATAGCTTGAGTCCCTCTTCTTTGTGGCAGCCTCTGAGATATTGGAACACAACACTGCTATCATGTCTCTCCTAGTCCTTCTTTTCACTAGACTAGAAACACCCAATTTATGCAACTGTTCTTCATATGTTTAGTTTCCATTCCCCTAGTCCTCTTTGTTGCTCTTCTCTGCACTCTCAGCATATATTTTTTTTACATTGCAGTCACCAAAACTGGATGAAGTAGAGTGGTCTTACTAAGGCATTGTAAAGTGATATTATAGCACTCGGAGAGGGGCGGCATAGAAATCCAATTAATAAATAAAGAAAATAATAAATAAATTAACACTTCATGCGATCTTCAGGAGCTTTGGTGGTGCAGTGGTTGGAGTGCATTACTGCAAGCTACTTCTGCTGATCACCGGCTACCAGCAGTTTGGAAGATCAAATCTCAGTAGGTCAAGGTTGACTAAGCCTTCCATCCTTCCGAAGTGGGTAAAATGAGGACCCAGATTGTTGGGGGCAATATGCTTACTCTCTGTAAACTGCTTAGAGAGGGCTGTAAAGCATTGTGAAGCGGTATATAAGCCTAAATGCTACTGCTATCAAGTCTATTCCTCTATTAATGCAGCCATAGGATTGCGTTGGCTCTTTTGACTGCAACAATTAACAATTCTAAGCAAAGTCTGTCATGAATTAAACAAGGATGACCCTTGAGTAGAAAGAGAACAACCTTAAAATGTCAAAGGATGACTCCCTGGCCTTAAAGGTTTAATAGAGGTGCATATATGTTATGACTAAGGTCCATTTCTAAACCTAAGTGTATAGATAAAGAATATGTTATGAGTTCTGTATTCTAAAGGCAACACTGCAATAGGCTTTCTTATCTGTTTGGTGTTCTCCTCACATGGTAGACGTCCCACCTGTGCCCCAGAGGTCATATCCAATTGTGAAATCCCTGTCACCTTTCTTCACCTTAGCTCATCCTATCTGTTACATGGGAGACTCATTAATGTCAAACACCTACATGTACAAGAATTAGTAAACCAAAAGAAATAGAAGAAAAATCAGGAATCATCTTCAATAAACATTGTAAGGACTGCAAAAGATACTACATAGGACAAAGATGCTGTCAGGATTGCCATCTTCAACTGCTTCAGAATAGAATTGGAATAGAATTAGAACAGATTAGGATAGAATGGAATGGAATGGAATCGAAGAATAGAATAGAATAGAATGGAGTGGAATGGAATGGAATCGAATCGAATCGAAGAACAGAATAGAATAGAATAGAATAGAATAGAATAGAATAGAATGGGATGGGATGGGATCGAATCAAAGAATAGAACAGAATAGAAAGGAATCGAATGGAATCGAATGGAATCGAATGGAATCGAATCGAATGGAGTCAAATGGAATCGAATTGAATCGAATGGAATCAAATTGAAGAACAGAACAGAATGGAACGGAATGGAACGGAATGGAAAGGAATGGAAAGGAAAGGAACGGAACGGAACAGAATGGAAGAATAGAACAGAACAGAACTGAATGGAATCGAAGAATAGAACAGAACGGAATGGAATCGAAGAATAGAACAGAATGGAACGGAACTGAATGGAACGGAATGGAATGGAATAATAGAACAGAACAGAACGGAATGGAATGGAATGGAACGGAAAGGAACGGAATGGAACGGAACGGAACGGAATGGAATGGAATGGAATGGAAGAATGGAACAAAACAGAACAGAACGGAACGGAATGGAACAGAACAGAACAGAATTACAATGGAATAGAACAGAACAGAATGGAATGGAATGGAATGGAGTGGAGTGGAGTGGAGTGGAGTGGAACAGAACGGAACGGAACGGAACAGAACAGAACAGAACAGAATAGAATAGAATAGAATAACAGAGTTGGAAGGGACCTTGGAGGTCTTCTAGTCCAACCTCTTGCACTTTGCTTTCTTTGGTATCCTGCCGTAAATGGAAAGGTGGAGGGAAGAAAGAATTTGGGGAAATCTGAACTGGAGGGAAGAAGACAAATGAAAGCGGGAAGGGGAAACAGGTTGACATGTACCAGAGGTGTCAAACTGGAATAAGTCAATCACAGATATTTTGCTCCTCAGGCACGAAGGGGGAAAAAAACCTGCTGTAGAGATCAGGAAGGGTACCGGGCTAGTAAATGCTTAGCTCTGTCCAATCGACCCACTCTACCCAAAATTAAGGGATTACGAGGTCATACAAAGGGAAATTTTTATTTTTTATTGGTCACCAATAAAAAGGGAGCAGAGCTGAGGGGAAGGGAGGGAAGAAGAGAGGAGAGGAGAGAAGAGGGGAAGGAAGGGAAAGGAAAAATAAAATAATAGGACTCCTTTTAAGGGAAGGGAGGGAAGAGGGGAGGAGAGGAAGGGAAAGGAAGGGAGAGGAAAGGAAAGGAAAGGATGAGAAGGGAAAGGAAGGGAATGGGAAAAGAAGAGAGGAAATGGGAGGGAAGGGAAGGGGAAAAATAAACTAATAAGACCCCTTATTGGACCCCTTGGAATGACAGAAGCAGTGTTCTGACATCACAACAATGTTTTTGCACTGGCATTGTAAACTTTCATGCACATGCATGAAATGGGAAAGGAGAAAGTTGACATCACAAGAACACAACTCTTCTTTGGATGAAAGCATCGGATCTCACAAACGCCTCTGGGAAGAACATGACTTAAATCAGAATAAAGCTGGAAGGGGCTTTGGGAGGTTTTGTATTCCAACCCCCTGCTCAAACAGGACATCCTATATCAGTGATGGCGAACCTTTCTATCCTTGGGTGTCGAAAGAGCATGCACACATGCTATCGTGCACGCACCAGGGCCCACACCTATAATTCAATGTCTGGGAAGGATGAAAACAGCTTCCCCCACCTTCACAGACCCTCTGGAGGCTGGAAACTGCCTGTTTCCCAACTTCCCAACAAAAGCTTCTCTTGAGCCAGGGGAGGGTAAAAATGCCCTCCCCACCCCCCAGGAGCCTTTCTGGAAGCCAAAAACACCCTCCCAGAGCCTCTGTGTTAGCAAAACATCAGTTGGCTGGCATACACATGCTCGTTGGAGCTGAGCTAGGGCTGCATTGGCTGCCGATTGGTTTCCGGACACAATTCAAAAGTGTTGGTTATGACTTATAAAGCCCTACATGGCATAGGACCAGACTATCTCCCAGACCACCTTCTGCTGTATGAATCCCAGCGACCAATGAGGTCCCACAGAGTTGGTCTCCTTAGGGTCCCGTCGACCAAACATTATCGGCTGGCTGGTCCCAGGGGAAGAGCCTTCTCTGTGGCGGCCCCGGCCCTCTGGAATCAACTCTCCCTGGAGATTCACACTGCCCCCACCCTCCTTGCCTTCCACAAGATTTTTAAAACACATCTTTGCCACCAGGCCTGGGGACATTAGATCTTCCCCTGTCCAGCAAATGTTGTTAGTGTGATTGCTGGATGAATGAATATGAATGTTTTTTTAAAGTTAGAATTTTAAGAACTTTTTAGTATATTAATTAGATAACTGTACTGTTTTGGTTCGCTATACGTTGTGAGCTGCCCCGAGTAAACGGAGAGGGGTGGCATACAAGTCCAATCAATCAATCAATCAATCAGTCAGTCAGTCAGTCAGTCAATCAATCAATCAATCAATAAGATACAAGTCCAATAAATGAATGAATGAATGAATGAATGAATAAATAAATAAATAAGCTCATGTGTCATAGATTCGCCATCACTGTCCTATATCATTTCAAACAAGTGACTGTACAGTCTTTTCTTAAACACATATAGTGTTGGGGCACCTACATTTTCTGAAGGCAATAAGCTATTCTGCTTGTTAATTGTCCTCAGTTAGGAAGTTTCTAACTTAACCTAGAGAAAAGGAGGGCCAGAGCGGACATGATAGCAGTCTACAAGTATACGAGGGGATGTCACAGAGAGGAGGGGATCACTTTATTCTCCAGGGCACCAGAGGGCCGGACGAGGAACAATGGCTGGAAGCTGACCAAGGAGAGATTCAACCTGGAAATAAGGAAGAACTTCCTGACGGTCAGAACGATCAACCAGTGGAACAACCTACCAGCGGACGTTGTGAACTCCAGCACTCTGGACATTGTTAAGAGAAGATTGAACTGCCACTTGACTGGTGCACTATAGGGTTCCTGCTTGTGGGCAGGGGGTTGAACTCGATGGCCTTCATGGTCCCTTTCAACTCTAACAATAAATGAATGAATGAATGAATGAATGAATGAATGAATGAACGAACGAACCAACCAACCAACCAACCAACCAACCAACCAACCAACCAACCAACCAACCAACCAACCAACCAACCAACCAACCAACCAACCAATCAATCCAGGTTGCATCTCTCCTTGATTAGTTTGCACCCATTGTTTCTTGTCTTGCCTTCTGGTGCTTGGGAAAATAAACTGACTTCCTCTTTTTCTTCCCTCAAATACTGGAATATTGCTTCTCTGAGATCTTGCAAACTTTGCCTTCACTAAGGGGAAAAAATGCCTTGTCTGCTAAACACCTGACAACTTGAGGTTTATTTTGCATGACTTGCTCAGTGTGGAATGGCCACAGCTGAGAAAATGGATTTGGAGGGCTTGACCTGATGAGATCACATTCAGCTCACCGTTTTTTCCTGCTGAGAAGAGGACTTGAACTTCCTGCTCCAGTTTTAAAATGGCATTCTTTTCCCCCCCCCAAACACAAGACATAACCTCTGGCTCCAGATGAAGAGTAGCAAGGAAAGGTAGGATAAAGGATGAGTGTCGATTGGCCACCTGTGGTTAGGTCTTTGTAGTCCTTGGCTAATAATGTTCAAGGTGATTGAATTAGAAAATGGTCTCCTACATCTGCTGCTACCAATTTCTGCCACAAAAGGAGAGGACATCTTCATTCTTCATTCATGGACACTTTTTACAGATAGATAATTAGATGGATGGATGGATGGATGGATGGATGGATGGATGGATGGATGGATGGATGGATGGATGGTGGGTAGGGAGGCAGGACATGCAGATGATATGTAGGTAGGCAGGCAGGCAGACAGATGAAGATAGATAGATAGACAGACAGACAGACAGACAGACAGATAGATAGATAGAATTTTTATTGGCCAAGTGTGATTGGACACACAAGGAACCTGTCTTTGGTGCATATGCTGCTACATAATAGAAAAGATACATTTGTCAAGAATCATGAGATACAAACTGAATGATTGTCATAGGGGTCAAATAAGCAATGAGGAAACAGTATTAATAAAAACTTAAGGATGCAAGCAACAGGTTACAGTCATACAGTTATAAGTGGGAGGAAATTGGTGACAGGAATGATGGGGAAAAAACTAGTAGTAATAGTAGTGCAGACTTAGTAAATAGCTTGAGAGTATTGAGAGAAATGTTTGTTTAGCAGAGTGATGGCGTTTGGGAAAAAACTGGTCTTGTGTCTAGTTGTTCTGGTGTGCCGTGCTTTGTAGCAACATTTTTAGCTTATGTCCAGGATGCGAGGGATCAGTAAATATTTTCACAGCCCTCTTTTTGACTCGTGCAATGGAAGGCAGGTTGGCACAATTTAAAATGTTTTAAAAACTGCATCCCTGTTTGGTGTGCTGGCAGCAGTGCCTCAGATAGAAAGTCCATACAGAGAGTGGTAAGGACAACAGAGAAGATTACAGGCTTCCTGTGATTCAGGATACTGCTTATTAGCGCTCTGTGCTTAGACCCCACACACCCACATCATAGTGTTTTTTCTGTTGATCCTCTCTGGGAGGAGTATTTCTAGCAGGACCACCTGATTCTGCAACACCTTGTTGCCTAGGCCATCTGTATGGTAAACTCACAAAATCCCCCCCTTTTTTTCACCATCTACATATATAGATCTGAACTAGACTGTGATGTTTCCCTATGTAAATATGTGTGTTTGGGATATGCATGTAGCTGCCATAGCATAATGTTAGGATAGGATTTGATATCTGGACTTCCATTAGCCAGGAACAGGACTGCACGTAGGTCACAAAGTGAGTCTGCATTTCTGGTGAACTCTGCTTGAGGAAGTGACTGGCCATAAAGCGTCTCAAAGTAACTCTCCTCGAATAACAAGAATGTGTCAGCAGGATGAGAACTGTGTGATAAAAGGGCGCATATTTACATTTCCTGGGATAAACAGGACGAAGGCAGCGATAAAAGACCTTGCTTTGTGGTAAACAGGAGATAGCCATATTCACAACAAAGGGGGCCCAGGAAATTGGCCATGAGAGACATTTGTTCAGTAGAAACTGGTTACATGCCATATGTAGATAGGAAGGACTCGGAAGTTGTGTCATATCTTAGAGTTATGTTATTGGATGTTTGTATATCACTTGACATATACGTATAGCCTTACCCGATTTGCATATTCCCCCCAATAAAAGGAAGTGCACGGCCCAAAACTGTGTCATTTCACCCGGAGAGAAATGTGTCCAAGTTTTCTTTCTAGGATTCACATTCGTGAGTGACCCAGCTACATTCAGAGTATAAGACGCACCCAAATTTTCAGCCTCTCTTAGGGAGGAAAAGGGTGCGTCTTATACACTGAAAAATATGATACCTCTAAATGCTATTGCTATTGCTTTGTCTCTGCCATTGTGTTCCTCCAGATTGTTGCTCCCAAGGCCGAAGAGCTATATCAAAGCATGTTGTGTGTGCTCATTCAAAACTCTGATTGCCTTTAAAGATTAAAAAAAAAAAGGACAGACATCTGTGAGAATCAACCTGTTGAGTAAGATCCCCAAACAAGCTTCATTAACTGTTCCTCTCTAGTTCCCCCTTGACATTAATTTGACTAATCGGCTGGCAAAGTATATGCAAAATAGAAAGTCTTGGCATAATTATAGCCTCAACATCTGTATATTTTCCCAAACACTTCATCCCTTTTGTCTGCGTGTCACCTTCCCTTCTCTCCCCTCTCATTACTCAGCAAGGAGAGCCACATTTAAATACCTCTGCTTTTCACCTTCCCCCTCTTATTTATGGGCGAGCTATGCATGAAACAGTCATTTGTAATTAAGCTGGTGGCAAGAGTCTGACTTAGTCTGTAATTCACAGCCTGAAATATTATATTTCTTCCATAATTGTACACCTATATGTATCAATTAAAAGGGAGAAAAAAGAAGAAATACTAGTCCATGGTGAGTCACAGCCGACTCAGCAGATTTCCTGGGACAGAAATTCCTGTCTGTCTATCTGTCTGTCTGTCTGTCTGCCTCTCTCTCCCTCTCCCTTCCCCCCTCTCTTTCTGTGTGTGTGTGTAAGAGAGAGAGAGAGAGAAAGATGGGGGAAGGAAGACAGGAAGAGAGAAAAGGGAGGGAGGTAGAGGGACAGAAGGAGGGAAGGTGGGAGAAAGGAAGGAAAGAAAGAAGGAAGGAAAGGAAGAAGGAAGAAGAAAAGCAGGCAAGGGAGGGAGGAGGAGGAAGGAAGGAAGGAAGGAAGAGATGGGATGATGTATGCACAGTAACTTCACAAACAATTTTTAAGTATCTATTACATTTCAAAAACACCAACTAACATAAAGGAAAAAAGAAGAACAGAATAAGAAAACAGAATAAATAAACAAATTTAAAGATGACTAAAGATACATCAAACAAATAAATAACTAAAATGACCTTCACCGTTTTTCAGTACGGAGTTGTTAACGCGACTTAAATTTAATCTTTAAAATAATAAAAATCAACAGTCTATCAATCAATATTAATGATATCCTTTTATTTTATTTTATTTTATTTTATTATTTCATTTCATTTCATTTCATTTCATTTTATTTTATTATATTTTATTTATGTATGCTGAGAGCATATGCACCAAGACAAATTCCTTGTGTGTCCAATCACACTTGGCCAATAAAATTCTATTCTATTCTATTCTATTCATGTTAATCTAATACACCATAAATTGTCAAATATGAATAACCTTACATTTAGGAAGCTACATTTTTCAAGGTTTTGGTTGTTTTTTTTCAATCTCTGTTCCAAACCAAGTTTCAAGACTGAGACCAAGAGGAGAAACATTCTTTGCAACAGGCAAAAATGCCAGATGCTACATTCAGGCAGGAAAAAATAATACAGAGCACACAAATGAGATGGTGGGTTTCTACCTACAATGCTTTGCCACTGAAGAAGGATTTGGCTGTAGATATTGACAACAAGCTGACCAAAGAACTGTAATAACATCTGCGATAATTACTAATGCAGTAGAAGACATGTTGCATCAAAGACTCATCACCCTCTACTCCACATCTGTGAGACCACATCTGGATTATGATTTTTGCTTCCAGACACCAGATGTCCAGAAAGATATTGACAGGTTGGACCAATTTCAAAGACAAGTGACAAAAGTAATATGGGGACTTGAGATGATTCTTTAAGCAGACATGAATGTCTTTCCAGGGCAGGGTGAAGAAACTTAAGGAAAAAAATGGAAGGTAATATTGTGACTTTGTGACTTTATTATTTTTTTTTCAAATGCAATGCGGTATTACAATTTCAATATTGAAAACTGCCCAAAGTTATCTAGTTGTAAGAAAGGGGAGGGGGGGGAGAAAAGAGATAGATATAATTCTTTATTGTCCAAGTGTGATTGGACACACAAGGAATTTGTCTTGGTGCATATGCTCTCAGTGTACATAAAAGAAAATATAGATTTGTCAAGAATCATACGGGTCAAATAAGCAATGAAGAAACAATCAATATTCATAAAAATTTTAAGGATACAAATAACAAATTACACGCATACAGTTCTAAGTGGGAGGAAATGGGTGATAGGAATGATGAGAAAAAACTAGTAGAAATAGAAGTGCAGACTTAGTAAAAAGTTTGATAGTGTTGAGGGAATTATTTGTTTAGCAGAGTGATGGCATTCAGGAAAAAACTGTTCTTGTGTCCAGTTGTCTTGGTGTGCAGTGCTCTGTAGCGATGTTTTGAGGGTAGGAGTTGAAACAGTTTATGTCCAGGATGTGAGGGGTCAGTAAATATTTTCCCTGCCCTCTTTTTGACTCGTGCAGTATACAGGTCCTCAATGGAAGGCAGGTTAGCAGCAATTGTTTTTTTCTGCAGTTCTGATTCTCCTCTGAAGTCTGTGTCGGTGTAGACATAATTATCAGGTATGTAAAAGTTCCTTTTCTATTGCCACAGCAAGTGCGATTAAAAATAATTGGTATAAATTGCAGCTACCTAGATTGTGTTTAAATATAAAAAAGCGATTGAGTATAATTTTATGCTAGCCCTTCAAGGTAGACTAAGTAAGGATGCCAGAGTTATAAATGCTAGTCCTGCTTTTATTATAATAGCAATAGCAATAACATTTAGAGTTATATACTACTGTATTTTGGTGTATAAGACGCACCCTTTTCCTCCCTAAATTAGGTTGATAATTAGGGTGATAATATAGGAGAACAATAGGACAGGGGACAGAAGGCACTCTATTTGTTTATTTGTTTATTTGTTTATTTGTTTATCTATCTATCTATCTATCTATCTATCTATCTATCTATCTATCTTCCTACCTACCTACCTACCTACCTACCTACCTACCTACCTACCTACCTATCTATCTATCTATCTATCTATCTATCTATCTATCTATCTATCTATCTATCTATCTATCTATTTATTTAGTCCAATACACAATGAGTGTTTTAGTGGCTATATATCTATATACACATAGTAAAATACATGATGAAGGTTATAGAGGAGATGCTCATAGTAAAATATATCTAAGAAATAATAGAAAAGAAGATATAGTAATAGAACATATCAATGAAAGAATAGAAGAAGAGATATAGGAATAGAAGAAAGGTATAGGAGATATAGGAGAGCAATAGGACAGGGGATGGAAGGTACTCTAGTGCACTTGTACTCACCCCTTACTGACCTTTTAGGAATCTGGATAGGTCAACCGTAAATAATCTAAGGGTAAAGTGTTGGGGTTTTGGGGATGAAACTATGGGGTCCGGTAATGAGTTCCACGCTTTGACAACTCGGTTACTGAAGTCATATTTTTTACAATCAAGTTTGGAGCAGTTAATATTAAATTTAAATCTGTTCTCTGCTCTTGTGTTGTTTTGTGTGTTGCTCTGAGTAAGTTTCTTTTTAAAGCCTATGCACAGGAATCTTCTCAACTAATGATCAGTCCTTGGTTAGAGTTAGATGAGGGTCAACAGCAGCTGGTCTTGTGCTAATCAGACTGCTGAAACTGGATGCAAGGAGGTAAATCAATAACTATCAATAGAAAAAACATATATTTTAAAAGACTGCTTTATTGTTGTTTGTTCTTTATTATTGTTCTAGACAACCTAACAAAACAAAGAGGCTTTTTAAAATAAATGCTTGATCTTAGGAGGCCCAGTGCTTTGTTATCTTCTTTTAAATAGTAGAGAGTAATTGATACTTCAAGAAAGCCACAGGAAGGAAGGAAGGAAGGAAGGAAGGAAGGAAGGAAGGAAGGAGGGAGGGAGGGAGGGAAGGAAGGAAGGAAGGCGGGAGGGAAGGAGAGAGAAAGAGGAAAGAAAGAAAGGATGGAGGAAAAAAGAAAGAAAGAAAAAAAGTGGGAAGGAAGGAAGGAGAGAGGGAAGGAAGAAAGGAAGGAGGGAGGGAGGGAGAAAGATGAAAGAAAGAAAGGATGGAGGAAAAAGAAAGAAAGAAAGAAAGAAAGAAAAAAGTGGGAAGGAAGGAAGGAAGGAAGGAAAAAAGAAGTGGGAACCAAGTCTACTTTCCTACTCATTTCCAGAGCTTTGTAAATGGCAACCCTTTCTGAACACAGCAGCAATTTCTGGGCTCCATCTGTGACCCTAATTATCGTGGTACATCTGTAACAGCAAGCCCAGCAGATAGATAATTGGCTCATCCTCACAATGATAAACATGTCAAGCCATAACTTCTGCTGTTCCTAAGGACATAAAATGGAGATTGGAATGTCAGTGGGTGTTTTATATCAAATAAAATCTACAGACAAATAGGCTTGAAGGACCGAAGCCAGAGAGACTAATGGGATAGAACGGCTCACGTTCCAGCAGCCCCCCTTTCTCCCCGAAACGGACCCGTCACAAAACTATTGCAAAGGAATACAAAAAGCTTGGCTAAGCAAGGCCTAAAGGTGATGCATGATAAGGACAGGGATTTCTGCGATGTCACCCAAGAGGCCAATTTCATTTCAAGAAGCATTTCCAGGAGACCCTAGGAGGGCAGGTGCAAACATCTGTAATATTCTGTTATGCTGATGGGTTGAGGAAAGATGGACCCTCTTGCCTTCTGTAATTTGGAGGCACTAGGTAGCCAATGAACAGACAGACAATGTTTTGTTTGTTTGTTTGTTTGTTTGTTTGTTTGTTTGTTTGGACTTGTATGCCGCCCCTCTCCATGGACTCGGGGCAGCTCACAACATATATCAAAATACATAACAATAGGTTTGTCCAATTAATATACTAAAAACAATTCTTAGATTCCTAATTTAAAAACATCATTCACATTCATGTTCTCCAGTGGTTCTCCTCCTACCTCTCCGGTCGGTCGCAGTTGGTGTTAGTGGGGGGTCAGAGGTCGACCTCGAGGTTACTCCCTTGTGGGGTGCCTCAGGGGTCTGTCCTCTCTCCCCTGCTATTTAATATCTACATGAAACCGCTGGGTGAGATCATCCAGGGGCATGGGGTGAGGTATCATCAGTATGTGGATGATACCCAGTTATACATCTCCACCCCATGTCCAGTCAACGAAGCAGTGGAAGTGATGTGCCGGTGCCCGGAGGCTGTTGGGGTCTGGATGGGTGTCAACAGATTCAAGCTCAACCCGGATAAGACGGAGTGGCTGTGGGTTCTGCCTCCCAAAGACAATTTCATCTGTCCATCCATAACCCTGGGGGGGGATTACTGACCCCCTCAGAGAGGGTCCACACCTTAGGCGTCCTCCTCGACCCGCAGCTCACATTAGAGAAACATCTTTCAGCTGTGGCGAAAGGGGCGTTTGCCCAGGTTTGCCTGGTGCACCAGTTGCGGCCCTATCTGTACTGGGACTCACTGCTCACAGTCACTCATGCCCTCATCACCTCGAGGTTCGACTACTGTAATGCTCTCTACATGGGGCTACCTTTGAAAAGTGTTCAGACACTTCAGATCGTGCAGAATGCAGCTGGGAGAGCAATCATGGGCTTCCCAAGGCATGCCCATATTACACCAACCCTCCACAATCTGCATTGGTTGCCGATCAATTTCCGGTCACAATTCAAAGGGTTGGTTATGACCTATAAAGCCCTTCATGGCATCGGACCAGAATATCTCCGGGACCGCCTTCTGCTGCACGAATCCCAGCGACCAGTTAGGTCCCACAGAGTTGGCCTTCTCCGGGTCCTGTCGACTAAACAATGTCATTTGGTAGGACCCAGGAGAAGAGCCTTCTCTGTGGCGACCCTCTGGAACCAGCTCCCCCCAGATATCAGAGTTGCCCCCACCCTCCTTGCCTTTCGCAAGCTCCTTAGAACCCACCTCTGCCGTCAGGCATGAGGGAATTGAAATGTTCCCTTCTCCCTAGGCTTATAGAATTTATACATGGTATGCTTGTTTCTATGATTGGTCTCTTAAATTGGGTTTTTTTTAGATTGCTTTTAAATATTGGATTTGTTACATTGTTTTCTTTATTGTTGTTAGCCGCCCCGAGTCTTCGGAGAGGGGCGGCATACAAATCTAATAAATAAATAAGTAAGTAAGTAAGTAAGTAAGTAAGTAAGTAAGTAAGTAAGTAAGTAAGTAAGTAAGTAAGTAAGTAAATAATCATGCTAACAACATTTCGTTGGACAGGGGAAGGTCTAATGACAAGAGAAGTCAATAGAAGACCAACAAGGGCTGCATCCAGAGGTGAGCGGTTAAGGTGGAACGGTGACCTATGCTCGCCCCCGTGTCTCTGAGTGGTAGCAGAGTCCAGCTCAATTTTGCTACCTGCACCTGTGACAGCACACATGCACTGGGGAGAGGGCATTGCATTATGGGTGTGGGCACACACACACTATCTCGCACGCATGCACCCTTTTGGCACCTGAGCAAAAAAAAAAAAAAAAGCTTCGCCATCACTACTTTATCAGTTTCATTGCCCAGCCAAGTAACATCAGTGCTAGAAAGGGGTGGATTTTGGCAGGAGGAGGAGGACGTTGGAGGTCTTTGGTGTTTTCCGAGTTTGATTTCTTGCTTTCTTGCAGACATTTCATTACCAAGCTACGTAACCTCATCAGTGCTAGGAGAGAGCGAGTTTCCTCTCTTTTTATATTCTAGTGGTTTACTTTGTTCGTCTCATTAACCAGCTAGGCACCATCTTCAGTCTCAAAAATCAATTCAAAGTGTTGGTTATGACCTACAAAGCCCTGCATGGCATTACTTGCAGGACCACCTTCTGCCACATGAATCTCAGAGACCGGTTAGTCCCACAGTCGACTTTCTCCAGGTCCTGTCAACAAGACAATTTCACTTGGCGGGATCCAAGGGAAGAGCCTTCTCTGTGGGTGCCCCGGCTCTCTGGAATCAACTCCCCCCAGAGCTTCGTATTGCTCCCCACTCTTTGCCTTCCCCAATCATCTTAAGAGTCATCTATGCTGCCAGGCTTGGGGCCACTAGATTATAGTCCCTGACTGATGAACGTATTGTGAGTTAGCTGATTGAATGGGAATGAGTTTTTTAAAAATGGTTATAATTTTTATTTATTTATTTTATTTATTTATTTTGTCCAATACACAATGAGGGTTTTAGTGGGTATATATCTATATACACATAGTAAAATACATGATGAAGGTTACAGAGGAGATACTCATAGTAAAATATATCTAAGAAATAATAGAAAAGAAGGTATAGTAATAGAACATATCAATGAAAGAATAGAAGAAGAGATATAGGAATAGAAGAAAGGGATAGGAGATATAGGAGAGCAATAGGACAGGGGACGGAAGGCACTCTAGTGCACTTGTACTCACCCCTTATACTCGCCCCTTACTGACCTCTTAGGAATCTGGATAGGTCAACCGTGGATAATCTAAGGGTAAAGTGTTGGGGGTTTGGGGATGAGTTCCACGCTTCAACAACTCGGTTACTGAAGTCATATTTTTTACAGTCAAGTTTGGAGTGGTTAATATTAAGTTTAAATCTGTTCTCTGCTCTTGTGTTGTTGTGGTTGAAGCTGAAGTAGTCGCCGACAGGCAGGATGTTGCAGCATATGATCTTGTGGGCAATACTTAGATCTTGTTTAAGACATCTTAGTTCTAAACTTTCTAGGCCCAGGATTGAAAGTCTAGTCTCGTAGGGTATTCTATTTCGAGTGGAGGAGTGACAGGCTCTTCTGGTGAGGGTATCGTTGGACATTTTCAAGGGTGTTAATGTCTGAGATGTGATATGGGTTCCAAACACATGAGCTGTATTCGAGGATGGGTCTGACAAAAGTTTTGTAAACTCTGGTAAGTAGTGTGAGATTGCCAGAGCAGAAACTACATAGGATTAGGTTTATTTATTTTTATTTATTTATTTATTATTTAGATTTGTATGCCGCCCCTCTCCGCAGACTCGGGGCGGCTCACAACAAAGTGAAACAGTTTACAACAAATCTAAATTACAATTTAAAAATATTTTAAAAAACCCCATTTTCTAAACAGACATACATACAGACATACCATTCATAAATTGTATATGCCCGGGGGAAAGGGTATCTCAGTTCCCCCATGCCTGACGACAAAGGTGGGTCTTAAGGAGCTTACGAAAGGCAAGGAGAGTAGGGGCAGTTCTAATCTCCACGGGGAGCTGGTTCCAGAGGGTCAGGGCCGCCACAGAGAAGGCTCTTCCCCTGGGGCCCGCCAACCGACATTGTTTAGTTGACGGGACCTGGAGAAGGCCCACTCTGTGGGGCCTAATCGGTCGCTGGGATTCGTGCGGCAGCAGGCGGTCTCGGAGATATTCTGGTCCAGTGCCATGAAGGGCTTTAAAGGTCATAACCAACACTTTGAATTGTGACCGGAAATTGATCGGCAACCAATGCAGACTGCGGAGTGTTGGTGAAACATGGGCATACCTAGGTAAGCCCATGACTGCTCTCGCAGCTGCATTCTGCACGATCTGAAGTTTCCGAACACTTTTCAAAGGTAGCCCCATGTAGAGAGCATTACAGTAGTCGAACCTCGAGGTGATGAGGGCATGAGTGACTGTGAGCAGTGAGTCCCAGTCCAAATAGGGCCGCAACTGGTGCACCAGGCGAACCTGGGCAAACGCCCCCCTTGCCACAGCTGAAAGATGGTTCTCTAATGTGAGCTGTGGATCGAGGAGGATGCCCAAGTTGCGGACCCTCTCCGAGGGGGTCAATAATTCCCCCCCCCCCGGGTAATGGAAGGACAGATGGAATTGTCCTTGGGAGGCAAAACCCACAGCTACTCCGTATTATCCGGGTTGAGTTTGAGTCTGTTGACACCCATCCAGGCCCCAACAGCCTCCAGGCACCGGCACATCACTTCCACTGCTTCGTTGACTGGACGTGGGGTGGAGATGTAAAGCTGGGTATCATCAGCATACTGATGATACCTCACCCCATGCCCTTGAATGATCTCACCCAGCGATTTCATGTAGATATTAAATAGCAGGGGGGAGAGGACCGACCCCTGAGGCACCCCACAAGGGAGAGACCTCGGGGTCGACCTCTGGCCCCCCACTAACACTGACTGCGACCGACCGGAGAGGTAGAAGGAGAACCACTGAAGAACAGTGCCTCCCACCCCCAACCCCTCCAGCCGGTGCAGAAGGATACCATGGTCGATGGTATCGAAAGCCGCTGAGAGGTCAAGAAGCACCAGGACAGAGGATAAACCCCTGTCCCGGGCCCGCCAGAGATCATCCATCAACGCGACCAAAGCGGTTTCCCTGCTTTAACCGGGCCTGAAACCCGACTGCTGGGGACCCAGATAATCGGCTTCTTCCAAGGACCATTGGAGCTGGAGTGCCACCACCTTCTCAACAACCTTCCCCATAAAGGGAAGGTTGGAGACTGGACGGTAGTTATTGAGTACGGCTGGATCCAGGGAAGGCTTCTTGAGGAGGGGGCGCACGAGCGCCTCTTTATAGGATGATGGAAAAGATCCCCTCCCCAAGGAAGCGTTGACAATCTCCTGGACCCAGCTCCGTATCACCTCCCTGCTGGCCGAAACCAGCCAGGAGGGACACGGATCCAGAAAACAGGTGGCGGAACTCACAGCTCCAATGGCCGTGTCCACTTCATCAGGTGTCACCAGATCAAACTCTTCCCAGACAGGTGGACAAGTACGGGCACCAGTCACCTCGACTGACTCGTTGTCAGTTGACTCTGTTTTCCAATTGGAGTCAAGGTCCGCCCGGATCTGAGCGATTTTATCAGTGAAAAATGTGTTAAAATCCTCGGCACTACCCTGTAAAGGCTCCCCAACTCCCCCCTGGTTAAGAAGGGAGCGGGTAACCCTAAACAGAGCAGCCGGGCGGGATTCCGCTGATGCAATCAAGGCGGCATGATACGCGCATCTTGCCGCTTTGAGCGCCACTTTGTAAGTCTTAATAAAAGCTCTTACAAGTGTTCGATCAGATTCAGACTTACTCTTCCTCCATCACTTCTCTAGACGTCTCTTCTGGCGTTTCAACTCCCGGAGCTCCTCGTTGAACCATGGAGCTCTACGGGGTCTAGCGCCCCGGAGAGGTCGCAAAGGCGCAATCCGATCAAGAGCCTCCGCTGCAGCCTTGTTCCAGGCTTCCGCAAGAGACTCCGCCGAACTGTGGATGAGTGCATCTGGAATAACCCCAAGCGCCGTCTGAAAGCCCTCTGGGTCCATCAGGTGTCTGGGGCGGAACATCTTAATTGGTTCCGCCTCCCTGCGGGGAAGGATTGGAGCCAGGAAGTCAAGCCGTAGTAGAAAATGGTCTGACCATGACAAAGGCAATACTTCTAAGCCCCTTAGTCGCAGACCATTGTTTACAACTCTTGAAGCCTTTTTGGCTATATTGTTGCAGTGGGCTTTGGCACTTAAATCTTTTGTTATTAGTATACCAAGGTCTTTAACCGAGTGGGGATTAAGTTTTTTATTATTAATTTAAATTAATTGGATTTAGGATACTAGATTGTTCCTTTATATGTTGTAAGCCATTCCGAGTCCTCGGAAAGGGTAGACATATAAATCCAATAGATAGATAGATAGATAGATAGATAGATGGATGGATGGATGGATGGATGGATGGATGGATGGATGGATAGATAGATAGATAGATAGATAGATAGATAGATAGATAGATAGATAGATAGATCGACCTCCTTGTCAGTAATCAACACCCAGATAAGCAGAGATTAGCACAAAGGCATTTTTCTGGACTTCTTAATTTGGATTCCAAACAGGAGTAGACTCTCTTCCAACTCTAGAATCGTATCATTCATGCTTTGTTATTTATTATCTATTTATTATTTATTAATTAATTAGATTTCTATGCTGCCCTTCTCAAATCAACTCAGGGTGGCGTTATGTTATCATATTCACTATATATGATAACATTTCTATTTCTATTTCTTATTTTATTTGGCTGGGTAGTTAGAAGTTTCAAATTATGAGTAGCTCATTTCTACAGCTTCCATAACCCCTTGCTGGTGAATCATATTTCAATAGCAACTTAACCGATCCCATCATCAACCAACCCACCCTTTAAATCCTTCTACAAGTTGGTTTTTATTATAGAGATGGTTTACGATGCAGCACTTATCTTTGGCTATGGGAAATTAGTGACTGTCACTCCTTCTTAATCCTGTGGGGGGAAAATAAAAAGACTGTAGAGCAATATAGAAGGAGAAAGATGCAGCAGTATCAATCAAATGAACCAAAGACAGAGGAAGGAGAAAGAAGAGAACCCTTTTGAGCATGGAAAAAGCCAATTCTAGCTAAGAAATAATGTTTAGCAGCTACAGTATTCCAAATAATTTAAAGAGAATCAATATAGATTTTTTAAAAATAGTGTTATTCTTTTTTAAAAAGGCTAGGTTTGTTTGGTTTGATTTTCCACAAATGGGATGCTGTTTGAATGAAATAAATAAAATCAAAACATGTTTGATTAGTTTTAATTAAAATTATAATGAGTTTGCAAGCTGCAAAGCAGAGCAAGGCTCAGTATAATCTTTGTCTTCCAAACGGCTCCTAGAATCTGCTAAGAAACGTTTTTGTTTTTGTTTTTAAAATGAAAAGAATAAAGACTTTGGAGTCCTTGGTGTTCTCTGAGCTTGATTATTGCTTGCATATAATTTATTACTTGGTTAGATGATTGTCATCGTGATCTATATGACTATATCATCCTCGTCAACAGTTTTAGAAGGGAGTGGTCAAGTTTAAATACAGTAGGTTACCGTATTTGTCGAATTATAAGGTGCATCTTTTTCCCCCTAAAAGAAGGTGAAAATCTGGGTGAGTCTTAAGCACAAAATGTCACCCCCCCCAGCAAATAGAGCTTTCAGAGGTTGAAAACAACCTCTCAAATGGAGCTTTGCAAGACTGAAAAAACAATTTTCAAATGGAGCTTTGCAAGACTGAAAACAACCTCTCAAATGGAGCTTTGCAAGGCTGAAAACAACCTCTCAAACGGAGCTTTGCAAGGCTGAAAACAACCTCTCAAACAGAGCTTTGCAAGGCTGAAAACAACCTCTCAAATGGAACTTTGCAAAGCTGAAAACAACCTCTCAAACAGAGCTTCACAAGGCTGAAAAAACAACTCTCAAACGGAGCTTTGCAAGGCTGAAAACAACCTCTCAAACGGAGCTTTGCAAGGCTGAAAACAATCTCTCAAACGGAGCTTTGCAAGGCTGAAAACAACCTGTCAAATGGAGCTTTGCAAGGCTGAAAACAACCTCTCAAACAGAGCTTTGCAAGGGTGAAAACAACCTCTCAAATGGAGCTTTGCAAGGCTGAAAACAACCTCTCAAATGGAGATTTGCAAGACTGAAAAGGCAACCTCTCGAATGGAGCTTTGCAAGGCTGAAAACAACCTCTCGAATGGAGCTTTGCAAGGCTGAAAACAACCTCTCAAATGGAGATTTGCAAGACTGAAAAGGCAACCTCTCAAATGGAACTTTGCAAGGCTGAAAACAACCTCTCGAATGGAGCTTTGCAAGCCTGAAAACAACCTCTCAAACAGAGCTTTGCAAGGCTGAAAACAACCTCTCAAACGGAGCTTTGCAAGGCTGAAAACAACCTCTCAAACGGAGCTTTGCAAGGCTGAAAACAACCTCTCAAACAGAGCTTTGCAAGGCTGAAAACAATCTCTAAAATGGAGCTTTGCAAGGCTGAAAACAATCTCTCAAACGGAGCTTTGCAAGGCTGAAAACAACCTCTCAAACGGAGCTTTGCAAGGGTGAAAACAATCTCTAAAATGGAGCTTTGCAGGGCTGAAAACAACCTGTCAAACGGAGCTTTGCAAGGCTGAAAACAACCCGTCAAATGGAGCTTTGCAAGGCTGAAAACAACCTCTCAAACAGAGCTTTGCAATGCTGAAAACAATCTCTCAAACGGAGCTTTGCAAGGCTGAAAACAACCTCTCAAACGGAGCTTTGCAAGGCTGAAAACAACCTCTCAAACAGAGCTTTGCAAGGGTGAAAACAATCTCTAAAATGGAGCTTTGCAAGGCTGAAAAACCCTCCTAAACGTAGCTTTGCAAGGCTGAAAACAACCTCACAAACGGAGCTTTGCAAGGGTGAAAACAACCTCTCAAATGGAGCTTTGCAAGGCTGAAAACAACCTCTCAAATGAAGATTTGCAAGGCTGAAAACAACCTCTCAAACGGAGCTTTGCAAGGCTGAAAACAACCTCTCAAATGAAGATTTGCAAGGCTGAAAACAACCTCTCAAACGGAGCTTTGCAAGGCTGAAAACAATCTCTCAAACGGAGCTTTGCAAGGCTGAAAACAACCTCTCGAATGGAGCTTTGCAAGGCTGAAAACAACCTCTCAAATGGAACTTTGCAAGGCTGAAAACAACCTCTCAAATGGAACTTTGCAAGGCTGAAAACAACTTCTCAAACAGAGCTTCGCAAGGCTGAAAAACAACTCTCAAACAGAGCTTTGCAAGCCTGAAAACAACCTCTCAAACGGAGCTTTGCAAGGCTGAAAACAACCTTTCAAACAGAGCTTTGCAAGGCTGAAAAGGCAACCTCTCAAACGGAGCTTTGCAAGGCTGAAAAAACAACTCTCAAATGGAGCTTTGCAAGGCTCATAACAACCTCTCAAACGGAGCTTTGCATGGCTGAAAACAACCTCTTAAGGGGAGCTTTGCAAGGCTGAAAAGGCAACTTCTAAAACAGATCTTTGCAAGGCTAATATTCCTGTTCCAAGCTGTTTACTAAGGATCCTAGCCAATTGGATGCTGGCAGGCATTTTTTTTCTTATTTTCTTCCCCCAATACTAAGATGCATCTTATATAATACTTTGGTGCATCTTATAATCCAAAAATATGGTACTTTGCTAGTGTTGATTGCAATGCGGGTTTTTTTTCTCCTTGGTAGGGTATTGTCTTCCATTTGATTGTTTACATGGTGTTAATCCCTGCTTATCTGGGATTAGCTGGCATGTGTTCTGGCTTCTTTGTTTCCTTCCTAGCTTTTATTACTGTCTCTTGAATGGGATGTAATTTTTATGCAATTTTTGATAGTTGATGGTCACATGATCAAAATTCAGAGACTTGGAAGCTGATCCATGCTGATGACAATTTGTTGTGTCTTGGTGTCACGGGATCTACCTTTTGCCAATTTTCGAGTAGCTAAGCCAATGGGGAAGCCAGGTTCACGTAACAATCAAGTTATTCATTCAACAATGGCAACGGTTCACTTGCGACCCTATTTGGACCGGGACTCACTGCTCACAGTCACTCATGCCCTCATCACCTCGAGGCTCGACTTCTGTAATGCTCTCTGCATGGGGCTACCTTTGAAAAGTGTTCGGAAACTTCAGATCATGCAGAATGCAGCTGTGAGAGCAATCATGGGCTTTTCCAAATATGCCCCTGTTACACCAACACTCCGCAGTCTGCATTGGTTGCCGATCAGTTTCCAGTCACAATTCAAAGTGTTGGTTATGACCTATAAAGCCCTTCATGGCACCGGAGCAGATTATCTCAGGGACTGCCTTCTGCTGCATGAATCCCAGCGACCAGTTAGGTCCCACAGAGTGGGCCTTCTCCCCATCAACTAAACAATGCCGCTTGGTGGGACCCAGGGGAAGAGCCTTCTCTGTGGCGGCCCCGGCCCTCTGGAACCAACTCCCCCCAGAGATTAGAATTGCCCCCACCCTCCTTGCCTTTCGTAAACTACTTAAAACCCACCTCTGCCACCAGGCATGGGGGAATTGAGATACCCTTTCCCCCTAGGCCTTTACAACTTTATGCATGGTATGTCTGTATGTATGTTTGGTTTTTATATTAATGGGTTTTTAATTGTTTTTAGTATTGGATTATTATTATATTCTGTCTTATTATTGCTGTTAGCCGCCCCGAGTCTCCGGAGAGGGGCAGCTTACAAATCCAATAAATAATAATAAAAATAATAATAAGCACCAAGACAAATTCCTTGTGTATCCAATCACACTTGGCCAATAAAGTTCTATTCTATTCTATTTGCAATGACAGCTATAGTGAAATCTGCAATTTTGCTGATACAAAGGATAAAAATAATATATTATTGGTTAAGTTGTTGTGTTGCTCCTGTTTGTCTTTTCCACAGAGGAGCAAGGCAGAGCTACCTTCATAATGGACACTTTGCAGTTATCTCTCTGAGGCTGCAATTTCTTTGAAAAGTGTTATTTCATGCCATGATGGTGCTTTGCAGGTGAAAAATAGCTGACCTCTAAACAGCCTCATTTTCATTGATAACTCCAGAAATGCTTGTTCACTTAAACATCCGCAGCCTGAGAGCTGCTGCAGGATAAGACCGTTGTTCAAACAAATTCAGTGATAAACAAACCTTCTTCTGGAAATTTTATTGTTTGATGAAACACTTGGGTGTTTCTATTTTTTAAAAAAAACACACAATACAGTAGCACCTCTACCTACAAACTTTTCTAAATAAGAACCGGGTGTTCAAGATTTTTTTTGTCTCTTCTCAAGAGCCATTTTCCACTTACAAACCCGAGCCTCTGAAACTGTAACCAGAAAAGGCAAGGAGAAGCCTCCGTGGGGCCTCTCTAGGAATCTCCTGGGAGGAAACAAGGCTGGAAAATGCGGGGAGAAGCCTCCAAGGGGCCTCTCTAGGAATCTCCTGGGAGGAAACAGGGCTGGAAAAAGTGGGGAGAAGCCTCCAAGGGATCTCTCTAGGAATCTCCTGGGAGGAAACAGGGCTGGAAAAAGCGGGGAGAAGCCTCCAAGGGGCCTCTCTAGGAATCTCCTGGAAGGAAACCTGGCCTCCACTCTCCCTGTGGTTTCCCCAATCACACACATTATTTCCTTTTACATTGATTCCTATGGGAAAAATTGCTTCTTCTTACAAATTTTTTTACTTAAAAACCTGGTCACGGAACAAAATAAGTCTGTAAGTAGAGATACCACTGTGGTTTTGTAGATGTTTCTCTGGGCTTTGAAGGGAGGAAAGCCATTACTAAAATGAAATGTAAGTAGCCCTTGACTTACAACAATTGAACCTTGTGGCTAAGCAAGACAATTCTTCACTAAGTTTTGCCCCATCTTACGACTTTCCTTGCCACACTTCTTAAGTCAGAGGTGTCAAACTCAAGGCCCGCGGGCCAGATCTGGCTATGGGGTACTTAGATCTGGAGCATGGGGACACCCTAAAAACAGTGAAGGACCACAACAGCCTCTGCCAGCAAAAATTGAGTTGGAGACGCACGCATGCAGCCCTCTTAGGTTCCATTTTCAGGCACAACAACCTCTTGCAGCCCTCTGAAAACACAGCTTGGGAAGGTAACGAATGGCATTCCTGGACTCTGATTTTGGCTATGACAGCCGCCAGCAGCCCTCTGCCAGAAAAAAATGGAGATCAGGGAGGCCGTCATGGCTGAAAACGTAGCCTGGGCGGCTGTGTGCTGTCTCCCCAACAGGGGTGAAATGCTACCAGTTCAGCTTGGTTTGGGCGTACCAGTAGCGGTGGCCGCCAGTGGTTCAGAGAACCGGTAGCAACAGCACCATGAGGCTCCACCCTCCTCCCTAGATGTGGTCATTTTCTTTTTATTTTAACCCGTTGTGCATACGCAGAGGGTGAAAATGCCTGTGTGTGAAGCACATGCTTCTGAACCAGTAGGGAAGGTAAGCAGATTTCACCACTGCTTGATTTTAGCTGGTGGAGGGCCGCAGGAGGCCATCACCACTCAAAATGGAGCCTCAACAAGCAGGTAAGGGCTCTTCATTGCCGCTGCTACCTATCACGTATCAATTGTCTGTCTGTCTGTCTGTCTGTCTGTCTGTCTGTCTGTCTGTCTGTCTGTCTGTCTGTCTGTCTATCTATCTATCTATCTATCTATCTATTTATCTATCTATCTATCTATGTACCTTTCATAGAAGACTGATGGCAGAAAAGGACCTCATGGTCCATCTAGTCTGCCCTTATACTATTTCCTGTATTTTATCTTACAATGGATATATGTTTATCCCAGGCATGTTTAAATTCAGTTACTGTGGATTTACCAACCACGTCTGCTGGAAGTTTGTTCCAAGGATCTACTACTCTTTCAGTGAAATAATATTTTCTCACGTTGCTTTTGATCTTTCCCCCAACTAACTTCAGATTGTGTCCCCTTGTTCTTGTGTTCACTTTCCTATTAAAAACACTTCCCTCCTGAACCTTATTTAACCCTTTAACATATTTAAATGTTTCGATCATGTCCCCCCTTTTCCTTCTGTCCTCCAGACTATGCAGATTGAGTTCATTAAGTCTTTCCTGATATGTTTTATCTATCTATCTATCTATCTATCTATCTATCTATCTATCTATCTATCTATCTATCATCTATCTATCTATCTATCTATCTATCATCTATCTATCTATCTATCTATCTATCTATCATCTATCTATCTATCTATCTATCTATCATCTATCATCTATCATCTATCATCTATCTATCTATCATCTATCTATCTATCTATCTATCTATCTATCTATCTATCATCTATCTATCATCTATCTGTCTGTCTGTCTGTCTGTCTGTCTGTCTGTCTGTCTGTCTGTCTGTCTGTCTATCTATCTATCTATCTATCTATCTATCTATCTATCTATCTATCTATCTATCTAATCTATCTAATCTATCTACCTACCATCAATTTATTTATCAATCTATCATATCATTTATCTTTCTCTCTCTAATCTATCTATCATCAATCTATATCTATCTATCTAGAGCAAGAGCAAGAGAAATTTTGGGATTCAGTTTGCGGCCATAAGTCCAGGACCACCTGTAAATAGACAAACAAAGTAATTGTTTGATAACCATTATCAAGTCTAAGGTTTCTCCGCACCTTCTATTTCGGTGATATTCTTTTCCACCCTGTGCACCTAGGCCTGAGATTCAGCTTCTGCACATGCGCTGGAAGCCAAAATATTGATCGTGCATGTGTTCTCACATGAGATTCGGCTTCCAGTGCATGTGCAGAAGCCGAATAGCACGCCAACGCACCCACCCACCGGTCAGCTGGAGCTGTGCATGCAGCTCCATTTTCGCTACCAGGACAGCATCCCCCAACATTCTGTTAGCAGCCCAATATTATCAAGTGATGTTGAGCTGGCCATGCCCCTGGCTCCGCCCATTCCAGCCCTTCCTCCCTCAAGCCCTGAGAGGTCAAACACAACTCTGATGCAGCCTTCAATTAAATCTAGTTTGACATCCATGTCTTAAGGGAATCTCTGTGGTTGTTAAATTAGTAACGCAATTGTAGAGCCGGGGTGGCACAGCAGGTAGAGTGCTGTACTGCAGGCCACTGAAGCTGACTGTAGATCTGAAGGTCAGCGGTTCAGATCTCATCACCGGCTCAAGGTTGACTCAGCCTTCCATCCTTCCGAGGTGGGTAAAATGAGGACCCGGATTGTGGGAGCAATAGGCTGGCTCTGTTAAAAAGTGCTATTGCTAACATGTTGTAAGCCGCCCTGAGTCTAAGGAGAAGGGCGGCATAAAAATCGAATTAATAAATAATAAATAATAAATAATAAATTGTGAAATGAATCTGGATCGCAGGACGCTGCAACCGTCATAAGTACATGGCAGTTGCCAAGCAAATATTAATCATGTGACCAAGTGGAAGCTGCAATGGTTGTAAGTGTGAAGTTGCTTTTTTCTCCCAGTGCTTTTGCAACTTTGGTCACTAAATAAATGGCTGTAAGTCGAGGACTACCTGTTGTTATGCCGGGCTTCAGGTTACAAGCCCCAATTAAGTCAGAAGTGTAAATTCAAACACACACACTGTTGTAAAGTGAACAGAAAAGCTGTTTATCCAAAATAAAGCTGTGCACACACACTTTAAACTGAGCAAATTACAGATAACAGTCCTTGAAAGTTGCGAGAACAAAAACAAACAAAGCAGATAAGAGCATCTGTGGAAGCGTCACAGCCAGACCTCTTCCAGTCAGTTCACAAGTTTTTACTTAGCTGTGAAATATCCTCAAGAGTCTGTGAAAAGCCAGGAACAAAATGCAAAAACGACATCTCCTTCTCCAAACGGATAATCTCCCGCATGCACTTTCTGCAATGCTGGTAATTTATCAGCAACCCCATTACCCTAATTGCTTCAGCCATAGGTTTTCTCCCTATCTCCAATGATACCTATGCAGTTGGTCCCATCTAGCCATGAGCCTGCGCATTCTGGCATCTATCCACCGATCCTCCGAGTCCGATGACCCACTAATGGCTGCATCCATCTCTCTATCTAATTCTTCTTCTTCTTCCCCAAGGAATCCTCACTGTCCTTGGCAAGGAATCCTCACTGTCCGAAGCTGATGGCATTAAGACAAGTCTCTGGGAACCTGAGGACTCTCCTAAGCCAACATCCAAATTCCCCATTACAGGAGCTGGCCCAGAGCGAACCACATCTGTATATCATAATTATCTTCCATGTATTTCTTTTTTGACAAAGAAGGACTTGACACAGAAGCTCTTCCTCTGATTCTTCCTCTTCCACTCTCACTAAACACCCACTCAGATACCACAGTCTCTGGTTGGCTGTCCCTCTCTAACTCCTCATTCTCTTCACTCTCCGACTCAGTTTCCAAAAACACTGATCTAGGATACCAATACGCATCAGTCTCTCGATCTTCAAAAATCCATGATCAGCTGAGCAGGACATGGACCAGGCACAACACTAACTAGGTAAGTTGATGGAAAGGACAGTGGAGATTGGAGGAAGTAAAGAAAACTGTGAATGGACTGGTTGCTGATTTGAAACAAATGTTAAGAGAATCATGGAGACCTACCAGAAGACTGGAAACGAGCTGACGTAGTTCCCATTCACAAAAAGGGGAAAAAGATGGATCCAAGCAACTACAGACCTATTAGCCTGACTTCAATACCTGGAAAAATACTGGAGAAAATAATAAAAAAACAGCTTTGCCACTACCTGGAAACAAACAAGATAATATCCAACAGCCAACATGGGTTTGTCAGAAACAAATCATGCCAAACCAATCTCATATCCTTTTTCAACACCATAACCAAATCAGTAGACCAGCGCAACACGGTGGACCTCATATACTTAGACTTCAGCAAAGCTTTCAACAAAGTCGACCACCATCTCCTAATCAACAAATTAGAAAAAAGAGGAGTAGACTACAACACATGCAGATGGATCAATAGCTGGTTCCAAATCCACATGGAAGAACATAGGCAGTGGGGTACCACAGGGTTCAGTCCTGGGCCCTGTGCTCTTCAACATTTTCATCAATGACTTGGACGAGAGAATAGAAGGGCAACTTATCAAATTCACACAAGACACCAAGCTGACAGGGGTAGCCAATACCCTAGAAGACAGGCTCAAATTACAGAAAGACCTAGACAGACTAACACAATGGGCCCACACCCACAAAATGATGTTTAACATCGACAAGAGCAAAGTCCTTCACCTAGGCAGAAAAAACCCTGGACACACATACAACCTGGGAGAAACCCCTCTTAGCAGTAGCGACTGCGAAAGAGACCTCGGAGTCTTGGTGGACAATCAACTAAACATGAGCCAACAATGTGCAGCAGCAGCTAAAAAAGCCAACACAATCCTAAGCTGCATCAACAGGGGAATACACTCCAAGACCAGGGAAGTCTTAATACCACTTTACTACACCCTGGTCCGACCACACCTGGAGTACTGTATTCCGTTCTGGTCACCACACTTCAAAAGAGACATTGAAACTCTGGAGAAGGTGCAAAAAAGAGCAACCAAGATGATTAAGGGATTGGGAACCAAGACTTACAAAGAGAGACTGAGGGAACTGGGCATGGATAGCCTAGAGAAAAGGAGGGCCAGAGCGGACATGATAGCAGTCTACAAGTATACGAGGGGATGTCACAGAGAGGATGGGATCACTTTATTCTTCAGGGCACCAGAGGGCCGGACGAGGAACAACGGCTGGAAGCTGACCAAGGAGAGATTCAACATGGAGATAAGGAGGAACTTCCTGACGGTCAGAGCGATCAACCAATGGAACAACCTACCAGCGGACGTTGTGAACTCCAACACTCTGGACATTTTTAAGAGAAGATTGAACTGCCACTTGACTGGTGTACTATAGGGTTCCTGCTTGGGCAGGGGGTTGAACTCGATGGCCTTCATGGTCCCTTTCAACTCTAACAATAAATAAATTAAAATAAAATAAAATCAGGTTAGAAAATGGTGGTTAAGATGGAAACACAAAAATGGGTGGAACTTTGATAGCTGGGTTATATCTGCCATGATCCTTTTTTAAAAAAAATTCTTCAGATGCTCCTGGTATCCTTCAATGCCCATTAAAGTAGAAATGTAGGGAATAAACTGAATAAATGGAGGCAATACCAAATGTCTCAATTCACCAATGTTCTGCAAAGGTTTGCGCCCATTGAACATTTGACTTTTTTTTTCTCAAGCAGTGAATAGAACGCTGTGTTCTTTCCTTCCTACCTTTACAAACAATTCGGGTTAAAAGAAAACTTGCTTCCCCCAGCAGGAGTTGAATAACTTAAAAGCTCGCTTGAAACATTCTCTATAAAATCTCAACATTAATTTTGGAAGTGTGGTCTTAAATTGAGCACCGGTGACTTTGGGGTAGAGATTAAACCTTGATTGCTGCCCGGTGGGGATTGAGTTTATTAAATGGTTTTCTTGCACAGCTTCTTAGCACTTTTTGCCTTCATTTTATATCCTCGTGATCTTGTTTTCTGTCCTGAGAGATACAGAAAGCTTCAATTAAAATGAAAGTCCACTTTAAAGTGTTGGGAGATAAACTAAGTTAAAAGTGAGATGGGCGATCAGGAGGACTGGTTGAAAAAAAATATTGAAATGCCTCTTGATAATTTCATTTAGAATAGAATAGAATAGAATAGAATTTTATTGGCCAAGTGTGATTGGACACACAAGGAATTTGTCTTGGTGCATATACTCTCAGCGTACATAAAATAAAATATACATTTGTCAATAATCATGTGGTACAACACGTAATGATTGTCATAGGGGTCAAATAAGCAATGAAGAAGCAATATTAATAAAAATCTTAGGATATAAGCAACAAATTGCAGTCATACAGTCATACACCCATACAAGAAATGGGTGATAGGAATGATGAGAAAAACTAGTAGAATAGAAGTGCGGATTTAGTAGAAATTTACAATTAGATATTAAGGGAAGAGATATATTTTAGGAAGTTTGATGCAAATTCATACTTCTATATAAAACCAAGAATTATCCCAATGCACCAAAAATGAAAACAACAACAATGCACTGCAGCACAACTAACAAAAGCTATGACAAGGATAAAACTGCCATGTATGAAAAATATTATCAGAAACAAACAACAGATTATTACAACCACATGGCATCTACACAACACGCAATCCAACTGAAGGCCTCCAAAATCTTCTTAACTTACTAAAACACACCCAATAGCCCAGGAAGAAGAAAAAAAGGAGTCATTTACAACATATAGCAAAAGGCCTAAAATAGCCACTATGTAGGACAAACAGACCAAAGTCTAGCAGTAGGGTAGGGTAGGGTAAGGTGGGATGGGATGGGATGGAATAGAAATTGGAATGGAATAGAAATTGGAATAGAAATTGCAATGGAATAGAATAGAATAGAATAGAATAGACTAGACTAGACTAGAATAGAATAGAATAGAATAGAATAGAATAGCTGGAAGGGACCTTGGAGATCTTCTAGTCTAACAGCTAGAATAGCTGCAGGGATTCTCTTAACAACAGTGGCAAGGAAGGATGTGCAACACACACACCACATGTGCCCCTCTCATGCATGCACATGTGACTCCCACATGCCTGTCCCCACATGCATGTGTGACCCCCGCATGTGCATGTCCCCCCCTGTGCTCCCCTTTGCATGCACACACATCTCCTGCATGCACTCCACCCACTGTGCATGTGCAGCAGAGACCCCAAAACCAGCTGGCCAGCAGAAGGTGTGCACACATGCATGGTGGAACTGAGCTGGGGCAACAGCTCATGTGCCTGTAGAGGGATTTGTGGCACATATGCCATTGGTTTGCCATCACGGCCATATAGTATTTCAGAAGATCCTTGTCATTGATAAACCTTGTCCTTGGTAGGTGTTGTCCTTTTTAGACATTATCCTTGGTAGATCTTGGCGTTGATAGACCTTGTCTTTGGTAGATCTTGTCCTTGATAGAACTTGTCCTTGGAAGATCTTGGCCTTGATAGACCTTGTCCTTGGTAGGTGTTGTCCTTGGTAGACATTATCCTTGGTAGATCTTGGCCTTGGTAGACCTTGTCCTTGGAAGATCTTTTCCTTGGAAGATCTTGTCCTTGGTAGATCTTGGCCTTGGTAGAACTTGCCCTTGGAAGATCTTGTCCTTGGTAGACTTAGTCCTTGGTAGATCATGTCCTTGTACATATTATCCTTGGTAGACCTTGTCCTTGGTAGACCTTGTCTTTGGTGGACCTTCAAAGCATAACGAGAGCAGGGTCAAGGAAGAGATTAAGGTGCCACTTCCAAATCTTCAACTGAAGCCCTTTTCCTTTTCAAAAAAAATCTGCTTGGCAATTGTCATCCTGACTGTTTTTTCACACACACCATTGAAAACCCCCGAGTGTCAATTTAGGCTTAAACTCGGTAGGGAGGGAAGGAGAGGCAATAAAACGCAACAATTACTATGGATTTATCTCTTCTCTAACAGTGGCATAATGGCATGTGAAACGGTATATGGCCTTTTATCACACCTCCCATTTATTACAGCGCTATCGTTTCACAGATATGCAATCCATAATATATACACACAGAATGAAAGAAAGCCAGCCTATAAATCTCAAAATTCAACCATTCCTGGAGGGGTGGGGGGAAGAGATAGGCGTTTGTTCCTTTTCTTCTGTTTACTGCAGTTCAAGGCCAAATGTTTAAAAAAACCAAAACCTTTGCAATATCTGAGATATGTAGCTTTTTTTTCCAGGCTTGGGTCTGCCCTTGGCCTAAAGGTGCAAGAATTAAATTTGACTCCATTTCCATTTCTATTTACGTTTAAGTACATAACACAGTTGGCCTCTAGACCTGGTGCTTAGTAATGTTCATTTTGATCACACTTTACAATAAAAAGTGCTAACAGCTTCTGGGTACCATATTTTTTGGAGTATAAAATACACCTTTTTCCTCTCTAAAAGTGGCTGATAATCTGGGTGCCTCTTATACTCTGAATGTAGGGGTTTTTTCCCCCAGCCCTAACTAGCTGCTAACAATCTTCTCATCTCTTACCTTGCAGGCTCTTCCATTGTTTCTTACTGCAAAGAATGTTTTCCAAGCTCCAAGTCTTTGCACGGTTTTTTATTGCTCTAACTTGCTCCGAATAAGTTTCTTTCCAGCCCTAACCAGGTGATAACAATGTTCCCAGCTCTTACCAGTTTGCAAGCTCTTTCATTGTTACTTTCTGAGAAGAATGTTTTCTAAGCCCTAAGTCTTTGCAGGATTTTTTCCATTGCTCTACTTGCTCGGAAGGTTTCTTTCCAAAAACTAATGATGTTCCCACCTCTTTCTGGCTTGCAAGAAGTTACTTTCTTTCATTGTTACTCTCTATGAGTAAAGTTTTTTAAGCCTTAAACAGGGGATAAAATAATGTGCTGGCTAAGGACTCTAGCCAGATGAATACATGGTAAGCAAATTCGTCATGGCTCTTCTTATGTTCTTATGGATTTATCTCTTGGGATATTATTATTTCAATGATGAATTACAAACTCGGGACTTGGGCTCATTCTCTCCTGCTCCTAAAATATTAGAATTACATGCTTAAATCTTGTAAAATCAGTGTGTGGGGGCCTATTTCCTGGTGGTGGGGGGTACGACTCATCTTTGGGACAGAACAGAACCCATTTCCCAATTTCAAGCTATACGCTCAACCATTAAATGGTAGAATGATCTGGGTTTACATAGCATACCAACTGTTCTGTCTGGGTTCCCCCAGACCTCAACACCAACTGGAAAAAACAGCCAGACACTCTGGTAAAAGCCAAAAGTATTTTATAACTGGAAAAAATAAGCACAGAGGAAAACCTGTTCTTCCCAACAGACAGGATATAATACGGTACAGCAGGGTCCTGATGTCCAGACAATACAGCAAGCTTCTTTCTGGCACCCACCCCCCCCCAAGGTTTCAATAGTCAAAGGCACAAACCAGGATTCCAAGACGCCAAAGTTCACAGTCAGGTCCCACGACTCTCAAAGATAAAACTCCACAAGCCAGGAAGGGTGGGTCTGCCTTTTAGCCTTTCCCAAGAGCACCACACCCAAACCCAGCTGTTGCCACTTTAATGCTGAAAGTATTTAGCCAATTGATTCCGTCTCTGAGTAGCTCTTCGTTGTCGCAGATCAATTATGGCTTGTGCACTTTCCTCTAAGGAATCCAGGCTGCTTGCTGGGGAGAGCTCCCCCTAGTGGGACTCTGGCTGTCCTCCCTCTTCTTCAGCCTGGGATTCCTCCTCCTCGTCTGTCTGCACCTCCTGTTCCTCAGCCTCTCCCTCTGAGCTGGAAACCGACAGAAGGTCAGCCGTTCCCGGAGGGGCCTCAGACGGAACCACAACACCAACCAGGATGAATAAAGGCTTAGTAGAAGATCTGCACATACCGTAATAAGTTTGGTTACAGTTAGCTATGAGGGCTTTCTCTTTTCTGTGACTTCCAGAGCTGTGCAAACCTGATTGACTTACTCTACAATTCTATGTATTTGAACCCAGAAAATAGGTTAATTCAATAACTGGGTTAAGGACCTTGGGAGAACAGAAATGTCTACAGGAGAGCAATTTGCAAAACCTCTAGAGATCATTTATAGTATTATCTCTGCCTTTGTGTAATACATGGAACTAAACACTGATCAATCTGTAAACATTCTTGGCCTAATTTTATAATTACTTCGGCTGATACCCAATAAGGTTGGGAAACATTTGCACGAGCTTCTTTTCTATTGAAAGAAAGAATGGAAAAACAGGTGACCAGGAACTCCACGCAAGGGTAAGATAGGGAAGAAATCAATATTGACTATTTAATACAAAGTGTGTTTAATTAGCCACAAGGCAATCAACTCCGTAAGAGGAAAAAGAATAAAGGACATTTTCCATCAGTTACTCTGCTCTTTTGTGGTTCTGAATTATAGATAAGGTGTCCACTACCATTTCTTAGTTGAATATGATTTTTTTTACAGAAACTGAAACTGAAAAGGGGGACTGGGGGTGACATGACAGCAATTTTCCAATATTTGAGGGGCTGTTACAAAGAAGAGAGAAGCAACAATGTGCAGCGGTGGCTAAAAAAGCCAACACAATGTTAAGATGCATAAACAGAGGAATACACTCCAACGCAAGGGAGGTGTTAATACCACTCTATAAGATCCTAGTTATACCACACCTAGAGTACTGCCTTCAGTTTTGATCACCACACAACAAAAGAGACTGATATTTTAGAAAAAGTGCAGTAGAGAGCAGCCAGAATGAAAAAAGGACTGGGAATTTGTTTGTTTGTTTGTTTGTTCATTCATTTGTTCGTTCATTTGTTCATTCGTTCATTCGTTCATTCATTCATTCGTTCATTCGTTCATTCGTTCGTTTGTTCATTTGTTCATTCATTCATTCATTCATTTATTTATTTATTTTGTCCAATACACAATGAGGGTTTTAGTGGGTATACAGTGTTTCCTCGATTTTCGCGGGTTCGAACTTCGCGAAAAGTCTATACCACGTTTTTTCAAAAATATTAATTAAAAAAATACTTCACTGTTTTTCCCCCTATACCACGGGTTTTCCCGCCCGATGACATCATATGTCATCACCAAACGTTCATCCGCCTCTAACAAATATTTTTTTAAATAAACTTTAATAAATAAACATGGTGAGTAATAATCTAAATGGTTGCTAAGGGAATGGGAAATTGCAATTTAGGGGTTTAAAGTGTTAAGGGAAGGCTTGTGATACTGTTCATAGCCAAAAATACTGTATTTACTTCCGCATCTCTACTTCGCGGAAATTCGACTTTCGCGGGCAGTCTCGGAACGCATCCCCTGTGAAAATTGAGGGAACACTGTATATCTATATACACATAGTATAATACATGTTGAAGGTTATAGAGGAGATACTCATAGTAAAATATATCTAAGAAATAATAGAAAAAAAGATATAGTAATAGAACATATCAATGAAAAAATAGAAAAAGAGATATAGGAATAGAAGTAATAAATTAAAACATACGAGGGAAAGTTGCAGGAATTGGGCATGGATAGTCTAGCAAAGAGGAGGTCCAGGGGAGGGAAATGATAGCAGTCTACAAATACTTGAGAGGCTGCTACAGGGAGGAGGGGATCATCCAAAGCACCCAGAAAGCCAGACAAGGAGCAACGGATGGAAGATGTCCCAGGAGAGATTCAACCTGAAAATAAGGAGGAACTTTCTGATGGTGAGAGCGATCAACCAGTGGAACGGCTTGACCGCAGAGGTGGTGAACGCTCCAACACTAGTGACCTTCAAGAAAAGACTGGACTGCTATTGGACTAGCATGATGTAGGGTCTCCTGCACCAGCAAGGTCCCTTCCAACTCTAATAATAATAATAATAATAATAATAATAATAATAATAATAATAATAATAATAATAATAATAATAATAATAGCAATAGCAATAGCAATAGCAATAGCAATAGCAATAGCAATAGCAATAGCAATAATAAAATAAAATAAAATAAAATAAAATAAAATAAAATAAAATAAAATAAAATAAAATAAAATAAAATAAAATAAAATAAAATAAAATAAATAAAATAAAATAAAATAAAATAAAATAAAATAAAATAAAATAAAATAAAATAAAATAAAATAAAATAAAATAAAATAAAATAAAATAAAATAAAATAATAAAATAAAATAAAATAAAATAAAATAAAATAAAATAAAATAAAATAAAATACAATACAATACAATACAATACAATACAATACAATACAATAAAAAATAAAATAAAATAAAATAAAATAAAATAAAATAAAATAAATAAAATAAAATAAAATAAAATAAAATAAAATAAAATAAAATAAAATAAAATAAAATAAAATAAAATAAAATAAAATAAAATAAAATAAAATAAAATAAAATAAAATAAAATAAAATAAAATAAAATAAAATAAAATAAAATAAAATAAAATAAAATAAAATAAAATAAAATAAAATAAAATAAAATAAAATAAAATAAAATAAAATAAAATAAAATAAAATAAAATAAAATAAAATAAAATAAAATAAAATAAAATAAAATAAAATAAAATAAAATAAAATAAAATAAAATAAAATAAAATAAAATAAAATAAAATAAAATAAAATAAACCCATTTTCCAAAGCACCAGAAGGCAAGATAAGAACCAATAGATGGAAACTAGTCAAAGAGGGAAGCAACGTAGAACTAAGGAGAAGTTAGTCACCCAACTGGATTTCATGGCCAAAGTGAGACTAGAATGCACCATTTCCTGGTGATTGACTCAAAACACTCAGCTGGCTTTTATGCCTAACGGAGGACTAGAACTCACTGTCTCCTGGTTTTTAGACCAGTACCTTAAGGTCTGCACCAAACTGGTACATATACTGGGCAGAGGTGGGATTTACTTACTACCAGTTCGCAAATGTGAGTGTGTGTGCAAATGAGTTCGCTTCGCTCTCCCGCATGCATAGTGCTTGCATGTTACATCCGGGTGGATGGGAGGAGCCTCTCGCAGTTGCTACTACCAGTTTGTGCAATCCGGAGAGAATAATCTGAATCCCATCCCTATAACATGGGGATGTTTCTGAAGTTCTTTTTGGAAAGAATTATCTATGCCAGTTCTTGCTCATCAAGCTGAACAATAATAAGAGGGGGGAGAGAGAAAGAAAGAAAAAAAGAAAAAAAGAAAGAAGGAAGGAAGAAAGAAAGAAAGAAGGAAAGAAAGAAAGAAAGAAAAGGAGGGAGGGAGGGAGGAAAATGAAAGAAAGAAAGAAAGAAGGAAGGAAGGAAGGAAGGAAAGAAAGAGAAAGAAAGAAAGAAAGAAAGAAAAGGAGTGAGTGAGGAAAATGAAAGAAAGAAAGAAAGAAAGAAAAAGAGGGAGGGAGGGAGGAAAATGAAAGAAAGAAAGAAAGAAAAGGAGGGAGGGAGGAAAAAGAAAGAAAGAAAGAAAGAAAGAGAGAGAGAGGGAAGGAAGGAAGGAAATCAGGATGATATCAGGCCTGATATGTTTCTATGGATGAACGTAGCATCTTCAACACTTAATCCCCAAATACAATCCAAGATTAACATTTCAGTGTCCATGACGGAAGCTCCCTAAAACCTTAATGTGGGGTTTGAGATTACTTTGAGGGCAGAGGTAGATTCCTCCCAGTTCGGACCGGTTCTATAGAACCGGTAGTAACATGACAGCCTGAGTCACTTGAACCAGCAGTGACCCAAGCCTGCCACACCCCCAGTGGAAAATGGTTCTTGAGAAGAGGCAAAAAAAGTCTGGAACACCCGGTTCTTATCTAGAAAAGTTCATAAGTAGAGGCATTCTTAGGTAGAGGTACCACTGTACAGTGCCTGCACAGAGAATCATTTCCAGGAAGTGATGTGCATGTGAAAACCGTGCACTTCCGTCACAATGCAAACCCCCATCCCTGATTGACCATCAGGTATTTAAAGACTCAGTAGCGGTCATAATCAGGAAACATCTCGCCAGCGCTGGTGTCAGATTCGGCTTCTGCACATGTGCCGGAAACCAAATCTTTTGTGAGGAAGCCCGCACGAGTGAGATTTCGCTGATTTTTGCCAATATTTTTGCTTTCGTGCATGCACATAACCAAAAACACCAGTGAAAATTGCCAAAATCTCGCTATGCGTTCATTTTGTAAACTCCTTAAAACCCATTAATTAATTAATTAATTAATTAATTAATTAATTAATTCATTCATTCATTCATTCATTCATTCATTCATTCATTCAATTTTTATGCCGCCCTTCTCCTTAGAATCAGGGTGGCTTACAACATCCTCATGCAAGATTTCTCTTATTTCTCTTATTTCTCTTATTTATTTATTTATTTGTTTGTTTGTTTGTTTGTTTGTTTGTTTGTCTCTCTCTCTGTCTGTCTGTCTATCTATCTATCCATTCATGATTTGATTTGATTTGCCGCCTCTCTCTGCAGACTCAGGGTGGCTCACAACAGTGATAAAAACAATATATAATGACAAATCTAATAATTAGAATCTAAAATAACAATAGTACATTTAAAAAGTCTAAAAAGCAAGGAACCCCAATATAAAAAACATACATACAGTCATATCATACACAGAAAACTACATAGGCAGGGGGAGATGTCTCAGTTCCCCCACGCTTGACGACAGAGGTGGGTTTTAAGGAGTTTACAAAAGGCAAGGAGGGTGGGGGCAGTTCTAATCTCTGGAGGGAGCTGATTCCAGAGGGTCGGAGCCACCACAGAGAAGGCTCTTCCCCTGGGTCCCACCAGACGACATTGTTTAGTCGACGGGACCCGGAAAAGACCAACTCTGTGGGACCTAACCGGCCGCTGGGATTCGTGCGGCAGAAGGCGGTCTCGCAGATATCTTCCGATGCATGTGCCAAATCTCACATCGACACACATGCCAGCCTGCCAGTCAGCTGGAGCTGTGCACGCCCTCTCCCCCCCCTTCCGGGTGCAAACCCATTACTGGTCATCATGATTCTTTCTTCAAGTAGTTGATCGCACGCTATTTAGGAAGGTGTAGATACACACTCAGCACCCCAGGATTTTCTCTCTCTCGGTTTCTTCCCGTTCTTTCTGTTTATAAAATTGCTTTGCTTGCAATTAAAGGGTAGGGAAAAAAAACCCTATCTGGAGAGATCTCAAAGACTGGGGAAACATTAGCTTTATGGCTAATCTGATTAAGCATATTTTTACACAGACTTATGGGACGCCAGCGGCTCGTAACGTATTTATTAGCAAAGTTTATGTGGCAACATCAAGGAATAAAGTTATAGAAGGCAAATTAGGAAGGGTGGGGGAATTGTTAGCATATAACCAAGAGAGGGAGCGAAAGAAGAATCATCTTTTTTTCTCCTCTTCCTTGGAAGCTTCAGTTAAAATTATAAGTGCCTTCAGCCTACAAAATAACAGTAGGAAGGGACCTTGGAGGTCTTCTAGCATGACCCCATGCTCAAGCAGGAGACTTTATACCCATGGTGGTGAACCTATGGCACGTGTGCCACAGGTGGCACACAAAATCATATCGGACGGCACGCAAAGCATTGCCCTACCAGCTTTATTTAATATTACAAGTCTTAACAGCAGCGAAGATCATGTTCACACAATACTGGAAAAATGAAGATATACTGCAAGATGAAGAGTTAGTCAGGAAGAGAATAGATTTTCCAGAAATGGATAGATTGACATTGGGAATTAAACAGAAAGAAGATATAGAATATTTTCAAACATGGAATTAATTTTACCAGTGGTTGGAAAATAGGAGTGGAGATTAAGAATGCAGGTTTGTATTGTTTTAAGCAAATTAAACACCCAGATAATATTTATTAAGTGCTAAGAAATACATCACCATGATGTAAAAAGGAAGTTGAGACTCTAGAAAGAGTGCAGAGAAGCACAACAGAGATGATTAGGGGACTGGAGGCTAAAACATTTGATGAACAGTTTGAGGAACTGGGCATGGCTAGTTTAATGAAAAGAAGGACTAGGGGGACATGATAGCAGTGTTCCACTATCTCAGGGGTTCCCACAAAGAAGGGGAAGTCAAACTAATCTCCAAAGCACCTGAGGGTAGAACAAGAAGCAATGGGTGGAAACTAATCAAGGAGAGAAGCAGCTGAGAACTAAGGAGAAACTTCCTGACAGTTAGAACAATTAATCAGTGGAACAACTTGCCGCCAGAAGTTATGAATGCTCCAACATTGGAAGTTTTAAAGAATATTTTGGATAACCATTTGTTTGAGTAGTGTATGGTTGCCTGCCTAAGCAGGGGATTGGATTATTTTTATTTATTTATTATTAGAGTTGAAAGGGACCTTACAGGTCATCAAGTTCAACCCCCTGCCTGAGCAGGAAATCCTACAGCACCCCAGCCAAATGGCAGTCCAATCTTCTCTTGAAAGTGTCCAAAGTTGGGGAGTCCACAACCTCCGCTGGCAGGCCGTTCCACTGGTTGATCGCTCTCGCTGTCAGGAAATTCTTTCTTATCTCCAGGTTGAATCTTTCCTTGGTCAGTTTCCAACCGTTGTTCCTTGTCCGGCCCTCTGGTGCCCTGGAAAACAGTGTGTCCCCCTCCTCTCCGTGGCAACCCCTCAAGTACCTGTATACAGCTATCATGTCCCCCCTAGCCCTTCTTTTTACTAGACTATCCATGCCCAGTTCCAGCAACCTTTCCTCCTATGGCCTGGTCTCTAGTCCCCTTATCATTTTAGTTGCTCTTTTCTGCACCCTTTCCAGAGTCTCTATATCTTTTTTGAAGTGTGGTGACCAGAACTGGATGCAATACTCCAGGTGCGGTCTGACCAGGGCCTTATAGAGTGATATTATTACCTCTCTGGTCTTGGAGTGTGTATGTGTGTGCTAGCCAGATGATTTTCGGTCTTGTGGAAGGTTGTTCACCCTCCTGAGGCTGCAGGGAAGCTTCCTGAAGGCCTGGAGTGCCAAAAACCACCCAATGGGCAAACTGGAAGTTCGGAAAACAGACTTCTGGTTTTGCCCATTGTGCTGTTTTTCGAGCTTCAGGGAAACTTCCCTGAAGGCTCCAGAGTGTGAAAAAGAGCACAACGGAAAAACCGGAAGTCCATTTTTCTGAACTTCCTGTTTCCCCTTTGGGCATTTTTTTCACCATCCCAGGCTTTAGTGAGGTCTGTGCTCATGCACCGGGATGGGGGGGGATTGTGAGCATGAACAGGGAGCAGTGCAGTAGAGTGAGCATGGGTGTGGGCAGGTGCACATGTGCTAGCACACGTGGGCACACCCTTTTGGCACATGAACCAAAAAAGGTTCGTCATTAGCGTTGGGCGAACTGAACTCGCAAAGTTTGGATTTGTACCGAACTTTGAGAAGTTCAGCATACCGAATCCAAACCTGAACTTTTCCGAAAGTTCGGCAAAAGTTCAGGTTCGGGTTCAGGTTTGGGAGAACGGAGAGAAGCGCCACCGCCCAGCTGTCACCTTCTGAAACAGCCGGGGCACTTTTCTGTGTTCTCCTGAATGCCGAACCCAGAGGTTTGGCAAAAGTTCCAGTTTGGGTTCGGGAGAATGCCGAGAAGCACCGCCACCCGGCTGTCACCTTCCCAGAAGAGCCGGGTAGCTGTCAGCCGGTCGGGAGACGCAAACGGAGGTGGGGAATCCCAAAAGGGGATTCCAGGGGCAGAGCTTTGATGTCACGGGGACATCCTTCCTGGAGTCCCCATTTTGGCCGGCCAGGAAGGACATCTCCGTGACGTCAAAGCTCCGCAATCCAGACCGAATAAAGTTTTTCCTTTCTCTGAATGGGACCTTTTTTAAATCCTGCGGGTCATGGGACACATTATTAAAAATCTGAACTGTCCTGCCAAAAATGAGACATATGGTCACCTTATTATGGTCATATATTATCACCGTTGTAATTGAAATCGATCATGTCCCCAAATGGTTTTAGATTTGTATGCCGCTCTGAGTCTTCGGAGAGGAGTGGCATATAAATCTAATTAATAATAATAATAATAATAATAATAATAATAATAATAATAATAATAATAATAATAAGTTCCACTGCAACTTGTGCCGGAACTACCATTTACCAGTGGCAAAGAACTGGTGGGATCATAAGCCCGAAAAAGTGGTCGAAAATGAGCAAGCAAAACTACTGTGGGACTTCCTACTTCCGACTGACTGAATTCTGAAGCATAACACACCAGACATTGTGACCGTGGAGAAAAAGAAAGTATGGATCATTGACATCGCAATCCCAGGAGACAGCAGAATTGAGGAGAAGCAGCTAGAGAAATTAGTGAAATACGAAGATCTAAAAATCGAGCTGCAACGACTCTGGCATAAGCCAGTGAAAGTGGTCCCAGTGGTTCTTGGCACGCTGGGCGCAGTGCCAAAGGATCTCAGCGGACATTTGAAAACGATCGGAATTGACAAAATCTCCATCTGTCAATTTCAAAATGCCGCTTTACTGGGATCGGCAAACATAATTCACCGCTACATCATGCAGTCCTAGGTGCTTGGGAAGCGCCCGACTGGTGATGAAATATGGAATCCAGCATAGTGATCTCATTTGCTGTGTTGTACTGACATAATAATAATAATAATAATAATAATAATAATAATAATAATAATAATAATAATAATAATAATGACCTTTTTGTGGTGGTGATTAAATGAATCTGGTCATAAAAGAAACAGAAACAAATCCCCCCCCCCAACAAATTCTCCAATCCCATGGATAATTCTTGGAGCTGAATTCAACACCATAATGTTGTCACTGATCCATTATTGCACTGACATCTTACATTCCCCAGGTTGATTTGATTTAAATGGAATCTCATTCAAATGCAGATTATGGGCAGTAGAGATTGTATCTACACAAATAAACAGTAAAATACAAGAATGCAAGATATATAAAACACTTGCCCCTCCCTCCAACAAATGTAAGTTAAATATAACAGAATAACACAGTCAGAAGGGACCTTGGACGTCTTTTAGTCCAACTCCCTGCTCAAGCATATCACTTCAGATAAATGATCATGCAACTTCTTGTTATAAACTTCCAGTGTTGGAGCACTCACAACTTCTGGAGGCAAGTTGTTCCACTGATTACAGTCAGAAAATTTCTCCTTAGTTTTAGGTTTTATTAATTTATTTATTTTATTTTATTTATTTATTTTGTCCAATACACAATACATATTGAAGAGAATAGACATGTAGTAATATATATAAAGAAAAGGATAGAAAAAAAGATAGAAAAATAGAGAAGATATATGAAAGGAAGAAAAGATATATGATATATGAGATAAGGAGAGACAATTGGACAAAAGGCACACTGGTGCACTTATGTACGCCCCTTACTGACCTCTTAGGAACCTGGAGAGGTCAATCGTGGAGAGTCTAAGGGAGAAATGTTGGGGGTTAGGGGTTGACACTACTGAGTCTGGTAATGAGTTCCACGCTTCGACAACTCGATTGCTAAAGTCATATTTTTTACAGTCAATGATTTTTTGGGCAATACTTAGTTCGTGTTTTAAGCTTCATAGTTCTAAGCTTTCAAGACCAAGGATTGATAGTCTGCTTTCGTACGGCATTCTGTTTCGAGTGGAGGAGTGAAGGGCTCTTCTGGTGAAGTATCTTTGGACATTTTCTAGGGTGTTGATGTCCGAGATGTGGTGTGGGTTCCAGACAGATGAACTGTATTCAAGGATTGGTCTGGCAAAAGTTTTGTAGCCTCTGGTGAGTACTATGAGATTGCCGGAGCAAGGTTGCTTCTCTCCTTGATTAGTTTCCACCAATTGCTTCTTGTTCTACCCTCAGGTGCTTTGGAGAATAATGCGACTCCCTCTTCTTTGGGGCAACCCCTGAGATATTGGAACACTGCTATTATGTCTTCCCTAATCCTTCTTTTCACCAGACTAAACAAACCAACTTCTTGCAACCATTCTTTTTCAATTTCTACATTTTGATTAAAATCAAAATTTTAATGTTCTCATGGCAGGCAAGACTTAGCCTGGCCTTAGCCTGGTGCCCCTTAAAATGCACAGGATTTGAAACAATGACTCCATTTTGTTAGAAAGTTAACCCACAACCAGAAAAACACAAAATACAATTTCTTGAAAGACAGCGTAACCTGAACATGAAATTAGACATTGTTTGAATATCTTCCTGATAGGAATGTCTACATCAGATAAGGAGCTGCACCTTTAAAAATAAAGATCATTCTATGCCCTTTGATTAAATACATATCTCTGTTTCGATTTTACTGTGCTGGTTCATCTTCTATAGCTTTGCTGATTTAAAAATCGATAAAAATAATACATATTTACAAGCAAAAAAGAGAAAGAGGAAAATCCAATAAAGGTAATTTTTTTTTAAAAAAAAATGCATGGTTCTGATCATTTTGCAGCTCATACAATGAGGTTTTTATTGTTCAGATATGTAATTTAATGGATTAGCTGGAAAGAATATGAGCAGCAAACAATACAGCTATTGTTGTTGTTGTTGTTTTTAAAAAGACTTCTATGCATAACAAAGATGAGCTTCAAAAGATTAGACATTCTAGCACAAATTTCTCCTAGAAAGGATGTGTTGTTATAATAATTTTTTTCTTGCATGAAACAATGCAAAACAGCTTGTTAAACAATGGATCATTATTATTTGTTTTCTTTTTGCTACACAAAGTTGAATAACTCTCCAGAATGCAGGATTGTCAGAAAGAGATCTTGCTGTGTTGAACCTATATGACATACCTGTCACTCTCTGCCTTCCTTCCGTGTACTACAGGTAAAGAAATAACACCAGTAATCTTGTCTGATTTTCAAACGGTGTGAATGTAGAGCATATTGGTGTGAGATTTCAAGATGAAGCAATTTTTTTCAGTTGAGAAAGGAAGCAAAGAAGATACGACGGAGGTGCACAAAATTATCTGCACCTCTATAACTGTCTAGTTTGGTTCTGCAACCCAACAAGACAGACACAGACTTGAGGATAATCAGAACTTCAGAAAAAACAATTGCTGCCAACCTGCCTTCCATTGAGGACCTGTATACTGCACAAGTCAAAAAGAGGGCTGTGAAAATATTACTGGCATCTTGCATCCTGGACATAAATTATTTCAACTCCTATCCTCAAAACGAGGCTGTAGAACAATGCACACCAAGACAACTAGACACAAGTACAATTTTTTTTCCTTGAATGCCATCACTCTACTAAACAAATAATTCCCTCAACACTGTCAGACTTTTTACTAAATCTGCACTTCTATTTCTACTTGTTTTTCTCATCATTTCAATCATCCTTTTCCTCCCACTTAGGACTGTATGACTGTAACTTGTTGCTTGTATTCTAAGATTTTTATTAATATTGATTGTTTCCTGATTGCTTATTTGACCCCTATGACAATCCTTAAGTGTTGTATCACATGATTCTTGACAAATGTATCTTTTTCTTTTATGTACGCTGAGAGCATCTGCACCAAGACAAATTCCTTGCGTGTCCAATCACACTTGGCCAATAGAATTCTATTCTATTCTATTCTATTCTATTCTATTCCTATTAGTCTTCTCATCATTCCTATCACCCATTTCCTCCCACTTATGATTGTATGACTGTAACTTCTTGCTTGTATCCTTATGATTTATATAAATATTGATTGCTTCCTGATTGCTTATTTGTACCCTATAACAATCATTAAATGTTGTACTTCATGATTCTTGACAAATGCATCTTTTATGTTCACTGAGAGCATATGCACAAATTCCTTGTGTGTCCAATCACACTTGGCCAATAAAGAATTTTGTTTGTTTTTGTTTTCCCAACATGCATATCTGATTTATCCATGTGTTAAAGGGAAAGTGTGTGTTGGGTGTTTAGGTACCATCAGTGATGGACTCCTACAGGTATGGTCAGGTATGCAGAACCGGTAGTAAAATTTTGATTCCCCCCCCCCCTTCTGGGCTCCGGGAATGTCTTTCCTATCACAGTAAATGAGGTTGAATGTGTATAATTTTAGAAGAGCTGTGCGTGCGTGCAGTTTATATAGTAGATAATGTATATTTTTGTGTGACTGTGTGTAATATGTATGTACACATATTGCATATATGCATAGGATTAAATAGTACATTTTGGATGTTCAGCAATATTAAATAGATAGGGAAATTGCAGTTTATATAGTAGATAATGTATATTTTTGTGTGACTGTGTGTAATATGTATGTACACATATTGCATATATACATAGGATTAAATAGTACATTTTGGATGTTCAGTAATAGTAAATAGATAGGGAAATTGTATCTCTTTGAGGCGAGGGGAGGCCAGGCACCCTAACCCTTACCATTGACATGAGTGATGTCAAGTTGGCCACCTTTAAGTCAGTCACATGACCTTTAAGCCACTCCCACCTGGTCACATGGCCAAACTTAATATTCAAATTTAATATTAACCGCTCCAAACTTGACTGTAAAAAATATGACTTTAGCAATCGAGTTGTCGAAGCGTGGAACTCATTACCAGACTCAATAGTGTCAACCCCTAACCCCCAACATTTCTCCTTTAGACTAACCACAATTGACCTCTCCAGGTTTCTAAGAGGTCAGTAAGGGGCGTACATAAGTGCACTGGTGTGGCTTTCGTCCCCTGTCCAATTGTCTTTCCTTTATCTCATATATCATATATATTTTCTTCCTTTCATATATCTTTTCCTCTATTTTTACATATTATCTTTATATATATATTACTTCATGCCTATTCTCTTCCATATGTATTGTGTATTGGACAAATGAATAAATAAAATAAATAAATAAATAAAATGGCCAGCAAGCCACACCCACAGAATAAACCACAGTAAAAAAAAAATGCAGCCCTTCACTGGATACCCTCTAAGTTTGATGAGGACGTTTGAATGAATCCTTGCTGGTTCTCTTCTCTCTTTTGTCCATTTTATTTAATGGACTTCAAAGGGAGACGAAAAATATTTCAGTTTGCAATCTTTTGCGTCGCGATCAATAGTTTCTCCTGAACATTTTTAGGAGCAACACATTTCTTGCATGGGTTACAAAACAGACACATATATATCTGTGCGTGCTTGATTTATACCCAATCTTGCTAGACTTCAGTGAGTAATCAAGGCAGCTAACAAAATTGAAGAAGCAAAACAAACCATTAAAAAGTGAGAAACAGATTGAAATGAACAAGCAGACATCACGGTATTGAACAATTAAGAAAGTAAAAAGAGAGAGGAATCTTTGATAGATTTCCTAGAGGAAATGAAAGAGAGTACGGGGAACATGCAATATAGAAGGAAGAACGTTTTGTATTAACCACCAACAAACCTGCATGTTACCCAGCCGGCTTTCATGTCTAAGGCAGTTCTAGAATTCCCAGTCTCTTGGTTTCTGGTCTTCTGCCGTAAGCACTAAACCAAACTGGATCAATCCCTAAGCCTTTTACTGCATTAATACTCAACAGCCAAACTTTAAATTCTAGAAGGCAGAACTAAAACTCACAGTCCCCTGGTGATTGGTCCAGCCGGCTTTCATGTCTAAGGCGGTACTAGATCACACAGTCTCCTAGTTTCTAGCCTGGTGCCTTAATCACTAGCCTAAACTGGCTCAATCCCTAAGCCTTTCACTGCATTAACCCTTAACTGCAGACGTACTATTTCGGCTATGCTATTATAGATTTGAAATCATAATGACCATCCTAGCTCCTGGCCACAGTCCAAGTAATTGCTTTATTTATTTATTTATTTATTTATTTATTTATTTGTATGTTTGTTTGTTTGTTTGTTTGTTTGTTTGTTTGTTTGTTTCCTTCCTTCCTTCCTTCCTTCCTTCCTTCCTTCCTTCCTTCCTGTTGTGGCTAGCTCTGGCCCAGCTCCTGCCCCAAGGACTGTGGATGTCGGGGAGACATCCACTTGCTGCAGGCCTGTTTTGCCCCCGGTGGAATCTGATGATGAAGGCTCCTCTGACCAAGAAGACGTGAGTGACAGGGAGGAGGAGAGTGTGGCAGACAGCTCAGAAGGAGATCAATTATCTAGCTCCTCCTTGGATTCAGAACAAGAGTTAATGATACAGCCACACATGCGGAGAGCAATACATATGCAACAACAACTGAGAGATTATTATCAAAGAAAATGAGGCCACCTGTGGTTGTGTGGGGCTGTGGTAATTAGTGAGGCTGCTATAAATAGCAGCCTGTGGGTTTGGCCATTGTGGAGGATTATCTGATCATTGTGTTTCGTGACTGCATTACTGACTTTGACTTTTTGTGTGCTGATTTTTCCCCGCTTTGAAACTAAACCAGAGCAAAGTGTGTTTCACTTTGTGAAAGAAGAAGGACTGTGAATTGCCTCACAGCTGCAAGCTAAGTATCACAGAACTGATAAGGGACTTGTACAAATTACCAGTTTGTTTGGAGAGTGCTCTTTGCTATACCAAAAGGGGGCTTAGTTTAAGTGAATTTTCATTATAAAGAACATTGTTTTGAATTTTCAAACGTGTGTGTGTCTGAAATTTGTACCTGTGAATTTTTGGGAGGAGTCTACCAGAGAGCCCGACAGAACACTTACTTACTTACTTACTTACTTACTTACTTACTTACTTACTTACTTACTTACTTACTTATTGTTAGAGTTGGAAGGGACCATGCGGGTCATCAAGTCCAACCCCCTGCCTAAGCAGGAACCCTATAGCATCCCAGCCAAATGGCAGTTCAATTTCCTCTTTAAAATGTCCATAGTATTGGAGTTCACAACGTCCGCTGGTAGGTTGTTCCACTGGTAATATTGTTACAATATTGTGACTAGTGGATCTGGATCTGTTGCTTCCAAAAGGTGCAGAAGACCATTTGGATATGCCACATACCATATTTTTCGGAGTATAAGACACACCTGGTTCTTATCTAGAAAAGTGCGTAAGTAGAGGCATTCTTAAGTAGAGGTACCATTACATATGCTTAACAAAGATCTAAAATTCAAAATTCAAAAGCTGCTACAGAAAGCACCAAATAACTCACAGAAGTGCGATGCTGCATAAACTCTTATTGGCCAGAAAACAAAAGCTATTCACAACCAGAACGGCCCATTTCTAAAAACAGGAGGGTTCCAAACATTTTGGGAAACTGTTGTGCTCACTACGATTGCGGGTCTGTGTTGATGTGTTAAACCTCAACATCTAAACTTTAAATTCTTTGCTACGGACATCTCACCACTGATATTGATTTCTCAGTGAGAGAGAAATGACATGACCTATGTGCTTTGGTTCAGTTTGCAGCCACTGCAATCATTTTTTTAAGACAACCCATAAAGTAAATATTAATCTAAAAAGCAGCAAAGATGGGTGAGGAAAATATTTTTCCCCCTGCAGACCATAACTGTAACAACCGAAGTAGCATGCTGTTAGATGGGACCCTGCCCCACGTAACCAAGCAATCTGTTTCTGATAGTGGTCAAACAGCTGCAGAAGAAAGTCAACCTTCCATGCTGAAATCCTCATGCTGGCCATTTGACCAAATAGTCAACTAAGAGAAAAGGGGTCATTGATGATGATGATGATGATGATGATGATGATGATGATAATAATAATAATAATAATAATAATAATAATAATAATAATAATTTGAAAACCATCGGAATGGACAAAATCTCCATCTGTCAATTGCAAAAGGCCGCTTTACTGGGATCGGCAAACATAATTTGCAGCTACATCGCGCAGTCCTAGGTGCTTGGGAAGCGCCCGACTGGTGATGAAATACGAAATGCAGCATAGTGATCTCGTTTGCTGTGTTGTATTGACATAATAATAATAATAATAATAATAATAATAATAATAATAATAATAATAATAATACAAATTACAAATTACAAATATTCCAAATAAAAATTAATTAAAACTGGAAAGTTTTTTTCCCCCTTCACATTTCTTAGAAATATTCCAAAAAAGACAAATCTGAAATATTATACATGAGAGAAACTGCAAACCTACCGATAGATGGCTATTCAAAGCTACTAAGAACAATAAAAACTAAAACGGCTAGGAATAATTTGAACTAAATCTTTAAAGTCGCAATATAGTTGGCAAATAAGTAGCAAAGATGCTCGGATGGTATCATCATAAACCTATATAAGATCCAAATATAAGGAAAATAAGAATGAAAATGTAAATTATGTTAACCTTAATTTATATATGCAATGCCTATTTAGTGATAAGTTACGATATATTAATTTGATATACTGTATTCATAAAAATCACTTTTTATAGTCACAACATGAAGTTTTCACCTTTATGATGTGTACCACCTATAGTTCACATTATAGAAATGTTCATACAATGTTTTGTTATATGCTGTGTGTTATGTCTGTTTTCTTTTCTTTTTTATAAGCAATAAAAACATTAAAAAAATCAGAATTGAATTGAAAACTCAACAAAACAAATGCTGTCAAAGTCAGAATTGAAAAATCAACAGACGATCCAAAGCGCAAACTCTATAAAGAAAGAGACAAAACAATTGATCACATACTCAATTATTGCAAAAAGATCATACAGACTGACTACAAGCATAGACACGATGCTGTGGCACAGATGATCTACTGGAACTTGTGCCAGAACTACCATCTACCAGTGGCAAAGAACTGGTGGGATCATAAGCCCGAAAAAGTAGTCGAAAATGAGCAAGCAAAACTACTGTGGGACTTCCAACTTCAGACTGACTGAATTTTGAAACATAGCACACCAGACATCGTGATTGTGGAGAAAAAGAAAGTATAGATCATCAACATCACAATCGCAGGAGACAGCAGAATTGAGGAGAAGCAGCTAGAGAAATTAGTGATATATGAAGATCTAAAAATCGAGCTGCAACGACTCTGGCATAAGCCCGTGAAAGTGGTCCCAGTGGTACTTGGCATGCTGGGTGCAATGCCAAAGGATCTCAGCGGACATTTGAAAACCATTGGGATTGACAAAATCTCCATCTGTCAATTGCAAAAGGCCGCTTTACTGGGATCGGCACACATAATTCTCTGCTACATCACACAGTTCTAGGTGCTTGGGAAGTGCCCGACTGGTGATGAAATAAAAAATCCAGCACAGTGATCTCGTTTGCTGTGTTGTATTGATAAAAATAAGGAGAAGGAGAAGGAGAAGACCGCCTTCTTCCACACAAATCCCAGCAACCAGTGAGGTCCCACAGAGTTGGTCTCCTTAGGGTCCCGTCGACCAAACAATGTGGGCTGGCTGGACCTAGGGGAAGAGCCCTCTGTGGGGGGCCCAGCCCTCTGGAATCAGCCCCCCCTGGAGATTCGTACTTCCCCCACCCTCCTCGCCTTCCAAAAGAGTTTAAAAACTCGTCTTTGCCGCCAGGCCTGTGGTTCCTTAGATCTTCCCCCCGACCAATGGATGCTTTGGTTTGATTGTTGATTGAATGATATTGATAGTTTTTAATTAGAATTTTAAAGATTGTTTTTTAATAAAATAATGTATTAATTGGATTGTTATTATTGTTTCTTGTTTTTCTGTACATGCTGTGAGCCACCCCGAATCCTCGGAGAAGGGCGGCATACAAATCCAATTAAATCTAAATCGAAGAAGAAGAAGAAGAAGAAGAAGAAGAAGAAGAAGAAGAAGAAGAAGAAGAAGAACAACAACAACAACAACAACAACAACAGCAACAGCAACAGCAACAGCAACAGCAACAGCAACAGCAACAGCAACAGCAACAGCAACAGCAACAGCAACATTCAATTTTGTGGGTGATATTTCTCCATCCAATTTTCCTTTCCGAGCAATGACACTAATGCCAATTTATAAATCTTTTTTTAAAAAAATTTTTTTTTAAAAAGTTCACATCTATGATTTCCTGGTCCAGTCGGGGAGAGAGAGAGAGAGTTGTGATTTTCTTAGAAGTAAGATAAGTTCTTCCCACATGATGTACAGTTCTTCAAGTTTACCATTAATCTTAGAGGTAAGAAATCTTTCCAAAGGCAATTTTGACCATGTCAGAATCCCAATCATTTTAAAACAGAGCATGGTGAAGTTTTACCAGTAGCAAGGTCTTTGAACTTCCAAGGACACCAGAACTGTTTCTTTTAGTTAGAGCTGGCGATTTGTATTTTTATAGGCTTTATTCTTATTGAATTATTCTTTATTCTTATTGAATTATTCTTTATTCTTATTGAATTATTCTTTATTCTTATTGAATTATTCTTTATTCTTATTGAATTATCCTTTATTCTTATTGAATTATTCTTTATTCTTATTGAATTATTCTTTATTCTTATTGAATTATTCTTTATTCTTATTGAATTATTCTTTATTCTTATTGAATTATTTTTATCATGCTTTCTTCACCTCAAGGTTTGACTACTCTAACGCTCTCTACATGGGGCTACCTCTGAAGAGTGTTCGGAAACTTCAGATCATGCAGAATGCGGCCGCGAGAGCAATTGTGGGGCTTCCTAGATTCGCCCACTCCGTGGCCTGCACTGGGTGCTGATTAGTTTACGGTCACAATTCAAAGTGTTGGTAATAGAAACATAAAAACATAGAAGACTGACGGCAGAAAAAGACCCCATGGTCCATCTAGTCTGCCCTTTTACTATTTCCTGTATTTTATCTTACAATGGATATATGTTTATCCCAGGCATGTTTAAATTCGGTTACTGTGGATTTACCAACCACGTCTGCTGGAAGTTTGTTCCAAGGATCTACTACTCTTTCAGTAAAATAATATTTTCTCATGTTGCCATTGATCTTTCCCCCAACTAACTTCAGATTGTGTCCCCTTGTTCTTGTGTTCACTTTCCTATTAAAAACACTTCCCTCCTGAACCTTATTTAACCCTTTAACATATTTAAATGTTTCGATCATGTCCCCCCTTTTCCTTCTGTCCTCCAGACTATACAGATTGAGTTCATGAAGTCTTTCCTGATATGTTTTATGCTTAAGACCTTCCACCATTCTTGTAGCCCGTCTTTGGACCCGTTCAATTTTGTCAATATCTTTTTGTAGGTGAGGTCTCCAGAACTGAACACAGTACTCCAAATGTGGTCTCACCAGCGCTCTATATAAGGGGATTACAATCTCCCTCTTCCTGCTTGTTATACCTCTAGCTATGCAGCCAAGCATCCTACTTGCCTTTCCTACCGCCCGACCACACTGCTCACCCATTTTGAGACTGTCAGAAATCACTACCCCTAAATCTTTCTCTTCTGAAGTTTTTGCTAACACAGAACTGCCAATGCAATACTCAGATTTAGGATTCCTTTTCCCCAAGTGCATTATTTTACATTTGGAAACATTAAACTGCAGTTTCCATTGCTTTGACCATTTATCTAGTAACGCTAAATCATTTACCATATTACAGACCCCTCCAGGAATATCAACCCTATTGCACACTTTAGAGTCATCGGCAAATAGGCAAACCTTCCCTACCAAACCTTCCCCTATGTCACTCACAAACATATTAAAAAGAATAGGACCCAGAACAGACCCTTGTGGCACACCGCTTGTAACCTGTCTCTGCTCAGAATACTCGCCATTAACAATAACTCTGTGATGTCTACGTTTAGCCAGCTGCAAATCCATTGAACTATCCAGGGATTAATTCCAATCTTCACTAATTTATCTATCAGCTCTTTATGTGGAACCGTATCAAAGGCTTTGCTGAAGTCCAGATAGGCAATATCCACGGCACCACCTTGATCCAACACCTTTGTGACATAGTCAAAGAACTCAATGAGATTAGTCTGACACGATTTGCCTTCAGTAAAGCCATGCTGATTTGGGTCCAATAAGTTATTGTTTTTTAGATGCTGATTTATCCTCTTTTTGAGTAGCGTCTCCATCATTTTAACTACAACTGATGTCAAGCTAACTGGCCTGTAGTTACCAGCTTCTTCTCTACTGCCCTTCTTGTGGATAGGCACAACACTGGCCATTCTCCAATCCTCAGGAACATCTCCTGTTAACAGGGATTGGTTAAACAAATCAGTCATGTAGAGCGCATTGCAAAACTGGGCACCATGTGCCATCAATACGCAGAGAGGGACGGCATACAAATCTAAATAAGTAAATAAGTAAATAAGTAAGTAAGTAAGTAAGTAAGTAAGTAAGTAAGTAAGTAAGTAAGTAAGTAAGTAAGTAAGTAAACAAACAAACAAACAAACAAACAAACAAACAAACAAACAAACAATTATGTATTCTTGCCCCTTTCTTTTATCCCCTTCTTTGCAAATTATTTTACTGACAGGACAATTTTTATTCCAGTTTATTCTTTGGGATATGAAAAAGTAAACCGTTTTATTTCTTTATCATGGTCAGCATATGAGACAATACATTCCATCGTCTTGAAACAGCTACATTCTCATTGGTTCACTTGCAAATTTAGTTCATCTTGTTCGCAACATTTGAGTGCATTTTCTTTTTAAAGAAATTCACGTAGGTATGTGCTGTATATCATTTGCATTTTAGTGCACATTCCTCCAAATCGCCATGGCAATTTCCTCCAAAGTACTCCTTTGTGTAAATTATTTTCCATTATATAATTGACTTTTGTTGCGTTAGATACACAAATGTATGCATTTTTGCAGAGAATTATTCCTTGCACATGTGGTGTGTGTGTGCATGTATGTACATACACATTAAAATTAAATTTATATAATGTCACATTTTTTTTCTGAATTTGTAAATTAAGGGAGACTAGGATAGATCTATTTCAGCCTTTTTTCTGGCCTCCTCAGCTAGCCATAGCCTCACTGGGATTTGAACTTGCAGCCTTTGCCTTGTAAGGCAGAGAATTAACCTCTAGGCTACAGTATCCAATCACTTCAGCTCTGTACCAGGGAAGGGTTACATGTTTTTTGTGTCGAATCACACACACACACACACTGCTCAAAAAAAAGGGGAACACAATATAATTCCAAGTAAATCAAACTTCTGTGAAATCAAGCTGTCTACTTAGGAACACTGATTAACAATCAATTTCACACACTGTTGTACACATTAAACTTTGTACAGAACAAAGTATTCAATGAGAATATTTCCTTCATTCACATCTAGGATGTGATATTTGAGGGTTCCCTTTATTTTTTTGAGCAGTATATATATATACACACACCAAACTACCATACAAAATTCAGCCACAAGCAACTATTCAAAACATAACTGAGTTTTGATTTATTTATCAGGGGGTTTTCTTTTATTGAAAAAAAATAGAGAAAGTTCAAAGGCAAAGAAATGGGTTTTCTGCATAATTGGGGTGCAAATAGAGCTTTGAAGTTCTCCACCCACTTTTCTGCAGTGAGCAAATGGGTGAATCATTTTCACCTATTTCTCCGGGCCAAGGTGGGAGTAGGGGGTGGAGGAAAAGACATACTCCAGCAATTTTTCAAACACATGTTTTTTATATATATAGCAGCATCAATAGACCAAATCGTAGGGTGGAGAGCTGGGGTTTGTTTAATGGAAACATAAAAACTCAGGAGCTCATTAATGTCTGAAAACTGTTAAAGAAAAGACAGATACAACATTTCATCTCCTTTCGTCCTTGAGATCAGTTAGAAAGAGGCTTCATTTTTTGTTTCAAGGAAATTCCAAACTTTATTTATTTTATTTCTTTTATAAAATAGCAGTGAGCACTGTGGTCGGGCGATAGGAAAAGCAAGTAGGATGCTTGGCTGCATAGCTAGAGGTATAACAACCAGGAAGAGGGAGATTGTGATCCCCTTATATAGAGCACTGGTGAGACCACATTTGGAATACTGTGTTCAGTTCTGGAGACCTCACCTACAAAAAGATATTGACAAAATTGAACGGGTCCAAAGACGGGCTACAAGAATGGTGGAAGGTCTTAAGCATAAAACGTATCAGGAAAGACTTCATGAACTCAATCTGTATAGTCTGGAGGACAGAAGGAAAAGGGGGGACATGATCGAAACATTTAAATATGTTAAAGGGTTAAATAAGGTTCAGGAGGGAAGTGTTTTTAATAGGAAAGTGAACACAAGAACAAGGGGACACAATCTGAAGTTAGTTGGGGGAAAGATCAAAAGCAACGTGAGAAAATATTATTTTACTGAAAGAGTAGTAGATCCTTGGAACAAACTTCCAGCAGACGTGGTTGGTAAATCCACAGTAACTGAATTTAAACATGCCTGGGATAAACATATATCCATTGTAAGATAAAATAGTATAAGGGCAGGAAATAATATAAGGGCAGACTAGATGGACCATGAGGTCTTTTTCTGCTGTCAGTCTTCTATGTTTCGATGTTTCTATGTTTCTAAGGATGTTATAGCAGATGATTTTATTGGCTATGCTTAGGCCGTGTTTAAGGTGACATAGTTCTAAGCTTTCTAAACCTAGGATTGTAAGTGTAGTTTTGTAGGATATTCTGTTGCGAGTGGAGGAGTGGAGACCTCCTCTGGTAAAGTATCTCTGGACATTTTCTAGAGTGTTTATGTCCGAAATGTGGTGGGGGTTCCAGACAGATGAGCTGTATTCAAGGATAGGTGTGGTGAAAGTTTTGTGTGCTCTGGTTAGTAGTGTGAGATTTCCAGAGCAGAAGCTACATAGTATTAGGTTAACAACTCTTGAAACCTTTAATGAAACACAGATCAAATATCTGCCTATATATAGAGAAGCCCATGTTTTTGGAATACACCCCAGCCAGTGGTGGATTGCTCCGGGTTCAGACCGATTCTTTGAACTGGTAGCACCAGCAGTGGGTGTCTCCACGCTGTTCTGCCTGACTGGGCTCAGGCAATGCATAACCATCCAAGGAAAGGAAATCAAACACACAAGTGCTCTTCTAATCAGCAAACTTGTATTACACAAACAAAAAAGGGTTACTCAAAACAGTCCTTAGTGTCAGGAAACAATGATAGTGCAAGGCTTACTTCAGCCGCATACAAAAATACAGGAAAAAGCAAACAAAGACAACCTGGAATGAGCAAAGATATTTCAGGAGTCCTTTTGAATCTTTGGAGCAAACAGCAAGTCCCAGAGTTTTCACCTCCCATGTGTCTGAAAAAGCTGGGTTGAAAACTCAAACGGCACGGAACAGAAACTTCAGAGCAGGAACCACAAAATAACACAGATTTTATTTATTTATTTATTGTTTAGACTTGTATGCCGCCCCTCTCCGAAGACTCGGGGCGGCTCACAACAGAAGAACAAATCATAAATAATCACAATAACATTAAAATATTAAAGATTTAAAAATTTAAATTTAAAAATTTAAAAAGATAAACAGCCACAGTTTCCCTTGGGCCTCTGTTCCCTTTTATACCTTTAGCCCTCATTAAGGGAACCACACCCAGCCCTCAGTATAAGAACCACACCCAACCCAGGTGCTACTCTGATGACTTGTAATAATCCTTCAATTGATCCCTTCTTTTCATCGCTCTTTTGCTACGCATGTCTATGAATTGTCCTGCAGAGGAATCCAAGGACGAAAGACTGTCTGAGGGACTGCATGCCAAATCCCCTGGGCTGTCTGCTGAGTCCTGCGAACCAGTGGCCTCATCCTCCCGGCTGTCAGCCAGGCTTTCGCACTCACTTTGTGCCGCATCTCTCACATCTGTGGGAGCAACGGCTGGCCCAGGCCCAAACACAACACACACGGACATGAACATACACACATGAACTGGTAGCAAAATCATTTACAAACCACCACTGGTGCACACGCTATGCCCTACTCGAGAATTTCTAACAGTGATTTATTTCTAGCTAGAAATTCTATCCTCAGTGCTCTCTGTGAAATATTTCCAGGTGGCCTGAAGTCACAGAGGTGCTGTCTGTCCTGCATTTTCTCCGACTACATTACCCTCTGGATGGGAATAAATAAATGCTCTCTGAGGCTTTGTACATATTGGCTGAAAAATACACAATGTCTTCTTATACTCTGCTAAATCCCTAAGCCTTCTTGGAAAGAATTTCCATAAATTGCGCGCATTCTGTCCTCTTTGAAGACAAATTATGGGTATATTTCCCCATGTGGAATGTGCTTTATCCTTCTCTTTGTGTCTCTCCAATTCTTAAACACCAGCCAGCTTCTTGCATTCTCTCCAAAGCTTTATCCAGTTCATGAAGTACTAGCAGTTAGTGTATCTAATTTATGTTTCCAGGATTCTGCAAAGTTCTCCTTAATTTATTCCGTAAATTTCACATCCGTTAGACAAGATGTATTGAATCCCGGCTACTTGGGTTTGATTGATCCTGGTACTAAGGGTAATATGTTATCTTGTTACAACAATATCTGGCAGGCATTTATTATAGATTTTTTTTTAAGGGCAATGAGGCTGTACACACAACAGCCACCAAAGTCTGCAAAATCCCAAAAGGTCAGGGGAAAAAAAAAGACTTTAAACATTCGATAAAGAATGATTTGTGATAAATCCTTGATATTTGGAGCTAGAGGGAAAAAGTGAGATTTGGGTTTCAGAAAAAGGCCAATCTTTTTCTGAGATCTTCAGCAAACTCCTGGGTGGATTTCAAAAGAAGAAAGTTCTTCTTATATATATATACATACACACACAAAATAAATATTTAAAAATATTGGACACTTCGTGACCATCTTGTATATTATTCCATATAGAAACATAGAAACATAGAAGATTGATGGCAGAAAAAGACCTCACGGACCGTCTAGTCGGCCCTTATACTGTTTCTTGTATTTTATCTTAGGATGGATATATGTTTATCCCAGGCATGTTTAAATTCAGTTACTGTGGATTTACCAACCACGTCTGCTGGAAGTTTGTTCCAAGCATCTACTACTCTTTCCGTAAAATAATATTTTCTCACATTACTTCTAATCTTTCCCCCAACTAACCTCAGATTGTGCCCCCTTGTTCTTGTGTTCACTTTCCTATTAAAAACACTTCCCTCCTGAACCTTATTTAACCCTTTCACATATTTAAATGTTTCGATCATGTCCCCCCTTTTCCTTTTGTCCTCCAGACTATACAGATCGAGTTCTTTAAGTCTTTCCTGGTAAGTTTTATGTTTAAGACCTTCCACCATTTTTGTAGCCCGTCTTTGGACCCCTTCAATTTTATCCATATCTTTTTGTAGGTGAGGTCTCCAGAACTGAACACAGTATTCCAAATGTGATATTTCCATAACACACATACTGCTACTACTACTGTTGCTGCTGCTACTACTACTACGGAGAGGGGCTGCATACAAATCTAATAAATAAATGAATGAATGAATGAATGAATGAATGAATGAATGAATGAATGAATGAATGAATAAATAAATAAATAAATAAAAATAAGGTTCAGGAGGGAAGTGTTTTTAATAGGAAAGTGAAAGTGAACACAAGAACAAGGGGACACAATATGAAGTTAGTTGGGGGAAAGATCAAAGGCAACATGAGAAAATATTATTTTACTGAAAGAGTAGTAGATCCTTGGAACAAACTTCCAGCAGACGTGGTTGGTAAATCCACACTAATTTAATTTAAACATGCCTGGGATAAACATATATCCATTGTAAGATAAAATACAGGAAATAGTATAAGGGCAGACCAGATGGACCATGAGGTCTTTTTCTGCCATCAGTCTTCTATGTTTCAAATAAATAGATAGATAGATAGATAGATAGATAGATAGATAGATAGATAGATAGATAGATAGATAAATAAACAAACAAACAAACAAACAAACAAACAAACAAACACTACCGATCCTCTTTTTCTTTCTATATCTATTTCCTAAATTGTTTTACTGTTTTTTGACTGTTTTTCTTTTCTAGCCATTGCTAAAATTTCTCGCAAATTTTATAATAGTCCGTCTCATCCTTGTCTTTCCTTTCCATTGTTAGTCTATCTATTTCTGCACTTGCCTGTTATGAGTGCTCCTCATCCACATCTGGTAATGTCAGATTCTCAGGAGGATGAGCCAAGCCCATTTTGGTACCCTGGGCCAGTGGTGTTGCCAGCTGATGCAGAGAGTGAGGGAAATATAGATCAGGATGAACCCAAGGGACCACCTGAGGTGCCAGATATGTCAATGAGGGATTGGTCCAAGTCAGAAGCTGAAGAGGACATTAGAGTGGATAAGCCACTCTTAGATGCTCGATTCAGGAGATTACAAAGCAGACAACACTTGTATGGTAAAAGGAAGTAATTTGTACTTTTAACTCTAGGGGTTTGCTGACCACTCCCAGCAGGTATAAAAGGGAAGGATTCTAGGTAATTCTGGGTGGAGTTTCCCCACATGCACATTTGCAGAAGCAAAAATTGCCGAAGTCTCTTCGCAAGATTTTGTTTCTGCGCATGGGCAGAAGCAAAATCTATAAAAAATTGAAGAAAAAAGATGGTGGCACCCATAGGACGCGGTTGCACATCTGCTGCCAGTGTGCAGTCCAGTACCACACCAGTAGCAACCCCCTACTGGTCCCTTCCAACTTTGTTATTCTGTTATTCCATTAGGTTAAGAGAGAGTGAGGGGAAGTATGATTTGAGGAAAGGCATGGAAAATTAGGAGGCAAAATATGACGATCGTCCAGAAAGTAATGCACCACATTTTTTTTCTTCAACAATTATTTATTGAACACAATGAAACTTACACATTGTTCTGTCAGGCTCTCTGGTAGACTCCTCCCAAAAATTCACAGGTACAAATTTCAGACATACACACGTTTGAAAATTCAAAACAATGTTCTTTATAATGAAAATTCCCTTAACCTAAGCCCTCTTTTGGTATAGCAAAGAGCACTGGTCTCCAAACAAACTGGTAATTTGTACAAGTCCCTTATCAGTTCTGTGATACTTAGCTTGCAGCTGTGAGGCAATTCACAGTCCTTCTTTCACAAAGTGAAACACACTTTGCTCTGGTTTAGTTTCAAAGCGGGGAAAAATCAGCACACAAAAGGTCAAAGTCAGTAAGGCAGTCACAAAACGCAACGATCAGATAATCCTCCACAATGGCCAAACCCACAGGCTGCTATTTATAGCAGCCTCACTAATTACCACAGCCCCACCCAACCACAGGTGGCCTCATTTTCTTTGATAATAATCTCTCAGTTGTTGTTGCCTATGCATCGCTCTCCGCATGCGTGGCTGTATCATTAACTCTTGTTCTGAATCCAAGGAGGAGCTAGATAATTGATCTCCTTCTGAGCTGTCTGCCACACTCTCCTCCTCCCTGTCACTCGTGTCTTCTTGGTCAAAGGAGCCTTCATCAGCAGATACCACTGGGGGCAAAACCGGCCTGCAGCATGTGGATGTCTCCCCCACATCCACAGTCCTTGGGGCAGGAGCTGGGCCAGAGCTAACCGCAACACACACAAGAAAGAATGATGTTTCTTCTACACTCCCTATTTTTCCATGTAATCTCCATCCCGTTCTATGGCCTTCCTCCAGTGAGACACGAGGGCGTTTGTGCCCTGTTGGTACCACTCCTTGTTTTGGTCACAAAACCATTTCTGCACTGTGTGAATCACCTCTTCATCCTCATCTTCTGTGCCCAGCGACTAACTGTAGTGCTGTCAACTGCAGATTCTCCATAAACTGTACATGAACATTTGTGAATGTTCCCAACAGTTTCTTTCTCCGCAGTGAAAAATTCAATGACGACACGCTGCTTGTAACATAATAACTCGCATATGCCATTTCAAAACACTGCTGCAGCTACGCTATCTGTCTGAATAAATGCAAAATTTACACACACACTCCTGACAATTCAAGTAATGTATATCTAAAGTTTCGCATTTGTACCATTACTGTAGGCTGAGAAAAGAAATGTGGTGCATTACTTTCTGGGCGACCCTCATACATGAAGACAATCATCTCGTGCAGATGTTACCCGAATTCTCATGAATAAATGTAGTACTGCACATTATCAATAATAGAGAAAATCTCTAGAGCGGAAACAGTCTAAGTCAGTGCACCTTGTAACATCATCTTTTGATTAAGCGATTGAATCCATTGAGCACTTAGTAATCAGAAAACCAGTAAGAGGTCACTTATTTCACACTTTGCGATCTTTAAAAGCTGGATAAAAACCTTAGGTGCAAGAAAGGCTTATGGAATTATTGTCAAAGGTGGCTTAATATGATTATCAGATTAATTTTCAACAGTTTTAATCCGTCATTCATAAATGCATGCTTCAAAGGAAGTTAAAAGCCATCATCTGATTAAGCCATTAGGTTAAAAAAGAAATCAAATCAAAGCTAGCATTAGATATAAAGGAAGATCAGATCTAGATTATTATAATTGAACAAAGGACTTGCTTTTCACCAAGTTTGGATGGTTCTGATGGAAAAGGATACTAAAAGCTCGAGATTGAATTTTAGAGTCCTGAGTTTCATTATCAAACTTGGTAACATCATCAGAGATAGAAGAGAATGAGGTTTATATATACAATAGCTTGCCCTGTCAATGATGATGATGATGATGATGATGATGATGATGATAATGATAATGATAATGATAATGATAATGATAATGATAATGATAATGATAATTATGATGATGATAATAATAATAATAATAATAATAATAATAATAATAATAACAACAACAACAACAACAGCAGCAGCAGCAATATATCTGGGACCGCCTTCTGCCGCACGAATCCCAGCGACCGGTTAGGTCCCACAGAGTTGGCCATCTCCAGGTCCCGTCGACTAAACAATGTCATCTGGTGGGTCCCAGGGGAAAAGCCTTCTCTGTGGCGGCTCCAACCCTCTGGAACCAGCTCCCCCCTGAGATTAGAATTGCCCCCACCCACCTTGCCTTTCGTAAACTCCTTAAAACCCACCTCTGCCGTCAGGCACGGGGAAACTGAAATAACTTCCCCAGGCCTATATTGTTTATGTATGGTGTGTTGTGTGCATGTTTTTAAATTATGGGTTTTTTGTTTAAATTATTAGATTTGTATTACATTGTTTTGCCACTATTGTTGTGAGCCGCCCCGAGTCTACGGAGAGGGGCGGCATAGAAATTTAATTAATAATAATAATAATAATAATAATAATAATAATAATAATAATAACAGCAACAGCAACACAATTTGAAGGGACCTTGGTGGTCTTCTAGTCCAACCCCCTGTTTGGGCAGGAGACCCTACACTACTTCAGACAGTTGGTTATCCAGCATCTTCTTAAAAGCTTCCAGTGTTGGAGCATTTACAACTTCTGGAGGCAAGCTGTTCCACTGATCAATTGTTCTAACTGTCAGGAAATTTCTCATTAGTTCTCAGTTGCTTCTCTCCTTGATTAGTTTCCACCCGTTATTTCTTCTTCTACCCTGAGCTGCTTCAAAGAATAGGTTGACTCCCTCTTCTTTGTGGCAACTGCTGAGATATTGGCACCTCCCAAGTTCTCATAATCATCAAGCCTTCTATAGATATTGTGACAAGCCATTAATTTATCATCAACGTCTGCACCGGCTTGACAACATCTTAGCGGTGAATATGTACACACCAATCTAGTCTTTTTTGGCAAGCAACCAGCTACTGATTAATCTTCATTAATGGCTGGTATCGGTTCAAAGAATCTTAAAGCTAAGAAGAGCAAACAGGTTTTGATACCTTACATAGCTTGAGAGACGCAGAACAGACTATGATCAGACAGGTTTTCACAGACATTGTTCTCTGTGGCTTCTTAGCTGCCCCTGATGTCCTTAAGTAGACATGCAGTGTAGCCACTTAGCCCCCAGTCTTACTCTTGAGGAGACCTCCTCTGGAATAACCACTCCTGTCTCTTGGCAGCTCTGCACACTCTTGCATCAAGAAGAGGAGAAGCCTGTTCTTCCTCATTGCTGCTTTAAGATGCGGTAGGTACCGAAAGGCATGGCTGAACCTCTGCCTCTGGCATCAACTCTTACCAGCCTCCTCACTTTCCGACTCAGGTGCCAGTTGCACAGACCACTGGCGCATTACCATGTCAATCTCCTCTTGAGCGGGATCCGCTATTAGTTGCATGGGCTGTTGATGGGCCACAACAAAAACACCACTTTTCAACAAGCAATGGATTAGTATCAGCCCATGTTCTGGGGCCCTGAGGGCGGCACGGGGAGACATATTGGAGGGCACATGAGATGTTGCTCTATGTCATCTCCAGTACGCATGTGCGTACTGACCAGCTGATTTTTGGCCTTTTGGAAGGCCGTTTCCCCCTGTGGAAGCTTCCCTGAAGCCCCGGAGTGCAAAAAAACAACACAGTGGGCAAACCTAAAGTTCAGAAAATGCACTTCTGTTTTGCCTGTTGTGCTGTTTTTTGCACTCCAAAGGATTCAGGGAAGATTGATTGATTGGTTTGTTTGTTTGTTTGTTTGTTTGTTTGTTTGTTTACTTACTTACTTACTTACTTACTTACTTACTTACTTACTTACTTACTTACTTATTTATTTATTGGATTTGTATGCCGCCTCTCTCCGCAGACTCGGGGCGGCTAACAACAGAGGTTAAAGACAATATGGAACAATCCAATTTAATAAAACAACTAGAAACCCTAATTATAAAAAACCAAACATACACACAAACATACCATGCATAACTTGTAATGGCCTAGGGGAAGAAATATCTTAACTCCCCCATGCCTGGCGACAAAGGTGGGTCTTGAGGAGTTTGCGAAAGACAAGGAGGGTGGGGGCCGTTGTAATCTCTGGGGGGAGTTGATTCCAGAGGGCCGGGGCCGCCACAGAGAAGGCTCTTCCCCTGGGGCCCGCCAAACAACATTGTTTGGTTGATGGGACCCGGAGAAAGCCAACTCTGTGGGACCTTATCGGCCACTGGGATTCGTGCGGTAGAAGGCACGTGAAGCTTCCCGAAGCCTCAGAGTGCAAAAAACAACACAACGTGAGAAACGGAAGTGCATTTTTCCAAACTTCCGGTTTGACCATTTGGCTGTTTTTTTCATGTCCCAGGATTCAGTGTGGCCTGTGTACAAGCATGGGGACAGGGGTGATTGTGCAATTCACGGGGCAGTGCAAGGGGTGTGCATGCATGGGGACAGCAAAGGGGTGTGGGCACATGCACTCATAATAGCACCCACACACAGTAATGGACAGCCAAAATTTTTACTGCCACACTGTGGGTGTGCCTTATTTTGTGAGTGTGGCTTAATGGTCATGTGACTGGGTAGGAGTGGCTTGCTGGCCATGTGATCAGGTGGGAGAGGCTTGAATGATCATCATCTTTCAAGTGAACTGTTAAGTCCTCGACTTACAACCTCACCAGTGTCTCTCTCTGGGGTGACAATTTGCTTTGCGTTTCCCGTGCTCTCCTTCCTGGGTCACTCCTTGCCTCAGGCTGGGTAGGTAGGCGAAAGGGTGCCGATCAGCTGTTGAGAAAAGAGGGGGGAGGAAAAGGGCCCCCTGCAACTCCTGTTGGTGCTGGTCTCCCTGCTGCTTTCCAAGGAGGAGGAGGAGGATGGGAGAGGGGGGTTTAAAAAATACAGAAAGCCGAGGGAGAGTTAGAATAGAATATAATTTTATTGGTGATTGGACACACAAGGAATTTGTCTTGGTGCAGATGCTCTCACCGTACATAAAATAAAATATACATTTGTCAAGAATCATGTGGTACAACACGTAATGATTGTCATAGGGGTCAAATAAGCAATGAAGAAGCAATATTAATAAAAATCTTAGGATATAAGCAACAAGTTACAGTCATACAGTCAACATGGGAGGAAATGGGTGATAGGAATGATGAGAAAAACTAGTAGAATAGAAGTGCAGATTTAGTAGAAAGTCTGACAGTGTTGAGGGAATTATTTGTTTAGTAGAGTGATGGCATTCAGGAAAAAACTGTTCCTGTGTCTAGTTGTCTTGGTGTGTAGCGACGTTTTGAGGGCAGGAGTTGAAACAGTTTGTGTCCAGGATGTGAGGGGTCAGTAAATATTTTCCCCGCCCTCTTTTTGACTCGTGCAGTGTACAGGTCCTCAATGGAAGGCAGGTTGGCTGCAATTGCTTTTTCTGCAGTTCTGATTCTCCTCTGAAGTCTGTGTCGGTCTTGTTGGGTTGCAGCACCAAACCAGACAGTGATAGAGGTGCAGATGACAGACTCAATGATTCTTCTGTAGAACTGTATCAGCAGCTCCTGGGGCAGTTTGAGTTTGGTTATTATAGTTATACATGGATTTACATGCTGTTTTTTATTACTGTTGTTAGCTGCCCCGAGTCTACGGAGAGGGGCGGCATACAAATCCAATAAATAAATAAATAAATTATTGCCACACAATGCCTTTTCATCTCAGCTGCGGGCGGGGTGAGGGCTTTGCAAAGGGAAAATGACCGCAGCCCAAACTGCTTTGGCGCGGCGTGGCTCAGCTCTCCTTTTTCCCTCTGCTACTGCTGCTGCACGTTCCTCACTTTTTTTCCTCTTTCCTCCTTTCTGGCCTAAGGAGATGACCACATGAGGCTGGAGGGGAGCCGCGCAGGAGAGAGGGAAGCTCGTCCGAGGCCAGGAAGGAGGAAAGAGGAAAAAAGCAAAGAGCGCAGACACAGCAGCAGCAGGGGAAAAAAGGAGAGACAAGATGAGATCAGCAATCTGGGAAGTGACAGCCGTCAATCAGCTGGAGCTCCGCACACATCTTCATTTCCACTGGTGGAACTGTGTTCCACCCCGTCCTGCCTGCTGCCCACCCATCCCCACACCCTTTTGGCAGGCGAACCAAAAAAGGTTGGCCATCGCTGTACTAAGGTATGCCCATGTTACACCAACACTCTGCAGTCTGCATTGGTTGCTGATCAATTTCCGGTCACAATTCAAAGTGTTGGTTATGACCTATAAAGCCCTTCATGGCATCGGACCAGAATATCTCCGGGACCGCCTTCTGCCGCACGAATCCCAGCGACCGATTAGGTCCCACAGAGTGGGCCTTCTCCGGGTCCCGTCAACTAAACAGTGTTGGTTGGTGGGCCCCAGGGGAAGAGCCTTCTCTGTGGCGGCCCCGACTCTCAGGAACCAGCTCCCCCCAGAGATTAGAACTTCCCCTACCCTCCTTGCCTTTCGTAAACTCCTCAAAACCCACCTTTGTCGTCAGGCATGGGGGAACTGAGATACCAATTTATGTATGGTATGTTTGTATGTATGCATGCTTAGTAATGGTTTTTTTTTAAATATTTTAAATTGTAAATTATTAGATTTGTCATGAACTATTTTTATTGTGTTGTGAGCCGCCCCTAGTCTACGGAGAGGGGCGTCATACAAATCTAATAAATAAATGAATGAATGAATGAATGAATGAATGAATGAATGAATAAATAAATAAATAAATAAATAAATAAATAAATAAATAAATAATAAATAAATAAACAAGCAAAAAAACAAACAAACAAACAAACAAACAAAAAGTAAGTAAGTAAGTAAGGTTTGGGGACCGTTGCTCTAATCTGTGCGACTTGATGCCTCCACAAAGCCAAGTCGGAGCACGGAGCCTTTGTTGCTTATTGTGGCTGTGCCATGCAATTTCATCATTTTTATCCCTGTGACCTCCAAACGGAGAGGGGCGTGTTTGATAATGAGCGATCTCTACCTTTCAGCAAAGGAATTCACAGCTTGATTCTCCTTCAGGAGGTTGAGTAACCCAGATTTCATTCAAGCGCAGGGAGAATTTTTATTTTTTCATTTGACAGGGAGCTTGGCTGCTTCCGCGCACATACACACACACACGCACAAAATTGTGAGTCTGTTTAAGAGCTGATTTCCAAGGAAACCTCCTTTGTGTGTCATCCAGTTGTCACTTTGATGGAGCAGGCGCACCCTGTGAATCTGTAAGGGAGAAACAATACTACGATGGCCTTTGGTTTCCTCTCCCCTGAGAGCTTAAAGGAAGATCCCATAGAAACCTGTAAGAAGGGGGAAACACCATCTTTAGAGGAATCAAAGACGAGGAGGAGGATAGGGGTAAAAAGTGGGTCAGACCTCATTTCGCACAGTTGGGAGAAGACGTTGCCAACTTCCCTTTGATGTCAACAGACATCAAAGAGATTTTGGCAGATGAAAGGGAGGGGGGAATCTTTCTGGGGCGTTTTCTGCAAAACAGAAGTGGTTGAAACTTTAGATTTCATTCTCTCTTTTTTACAAACATATATATCTCCTTCTGGAGTTCTGCAAAAACTGTGTTGTTAGGGATTTTCCTGATATGGTACACAATGCAAAAAGAAAGAGTGTGTTTGCATTTCCCCTACACAAACTGTGTTATTGCCCAATTTCTAACCTTACATGCGCAATTCTGGAAACAAGAACAAACCATCAAACCACTTTAAATCTTCTAATAAAAATTATGGAATGCGCAGAAATGTCAAAATTAACAATGGAAATTCAAAATAGTGATGGGTTGGATTTCTATAAAACCTGGGATAAATGGTATTTATTTATTTATTGGATTTGTATGCGGCCCCTCTCCGGAGACTCGGGGCGGCTAACAGCAACAATAAAGCAGTGTACAATAGTAGTCTGATGTTAGAAATAATTAAAAGCCCATTAATATAAAAGAAAAAAAAGTATCAATGGTTAACACATTAAAAATACCTAAATATCATTTTAAAAAGAAGAAAACTAGACAACAACACCCATTTCCAACACAAGGTGTGCAATGAAAACAACCCATAGATTGAAGGCACCGATTGAGGCAGGCTAAAGACGTTTATCAAAGTCCATAACTCAACACCCCCCCCCCCCAAATTTTGGACTAAAACATTAGATAAAACATAATTAACACCCAAAAATTATACCTACATGCCAAATACACTTAACAATATTGCTACAAATAACTAAAACTGAAGGGAAATTTATAGCTACCTAACAACTGAAATTAAAGGTCGTTTATGATTAAAATGTCATCTATGTATACTGCTCAAAAAATTATTTATTTATTTATTTTATTTGTCATACAAATAGTATTGTATTGTAGTAGTTTTAACATAATATAAGTATAAAGTAGAGATAGAAAAGATAAAAAGACATTAGGACAGGAATGGTAGGCACAAAGGTGCACTTATACACGCCCCTTACAGACCTCTTAGAAAAGGGGAGAGATCTATTGTAAATAATGTAAGGTGGGAGATTTTGGGATTGGGGGAGGATTCCAGGCATTGACCACTCTATTGCTGAAGTCGTATTTTCTGCAGTCTAGTTTGGAGTGATTTACATTTAGTTTGTATCTATTATGTGCTCTTGTGTAGTTGTTGTTAAAAGTGAAGTAGTCACTAACAGGGAGCACATTATGATGTATGATTTTATGAACAACAGTTAAATCAATTCAGAGGTGACGTAGTTGTAAATTGTCTAACTGTAGTATTTGAAGTCTGGAGGAGTAAGGTAGTTTGTTACGTGAGGAGTTGTTGAGGACTCTTTTTGTGAAGTATTTATTTATTTTATTTATTCATTTGTCCAATACACAATACATATGGAAGAGAATAGACATGAAGTAATATAAGATAATATGAAAAATTGAGGAGAAGATATATGAAAGGAAAAAATATATATGATATATGAGATAAAGGAAAGACAATTGGACAGGGGACGAAAGGCACACTAGTGCACTTATGTATGCCCTTTACTGGCCTCTTAGGAACCTGGAGAGGTCAATCATGGATAGTCTAAGGGAGAAATGTTGGGGGTTAGGGATTGACACTATTGAGTCCGGTAATGAGTTCCACGCTTCGACAACTCGATTGTTAAAGTCATATTTTTTTCAGTCAAGTTTGGAGCAGTTAATATTAAGTTTGAATCTGTTGCGTACTCTTGTGTTGTTGCGGTTGAAGCTGAAATAGTCATTGACCGGTAGGACGTTGCAGCATGTGATCTTGTGGGCAATACTTAAATCGTGTTTTAGGCGCCGTAGTTCTAAGCTTTCTAGACCCAGGATTGTTAGTCTATTTTCGTATTTCTGGACTCTTTCAATTGTATTAATGTCTGATATGCAATGTGGGTTCCACCCTTCAGCTGCCATGCCCACCAAGCCATGCCCATAGAAATGGTAGGGAAAATGTTTGAATTTCACCCATGACCCTGTGCCTGAGTGATGGACTCGCCTGTGCAAGTGCCTGCTACTCGTGTTGCCATGGGATGCATAAACGGATGCTATTTCCTATGCACAGAAGTGGGAGTATTTTAATATTTTACTGAATGAGGTGAGGAATCCATCTCTCATTGAAATGATGACTGAATGCACTCCAGGGAATTCTTAATGAGAACCGAGCTGCAAATATGGCTAGACAGTGGTGGAGTGCTTGGAGTTACTGATAGACCGCTATAAAGGAATTTAGAATTGACCTTGGAGACAATAGGAGAGAATTGCTAACTGGGGGAATAACTGAATAACAGTTTGGAGAGATTCTCTGTTTTCCAGGTTACGGTTTGTTTGTTTGTTTGTTTGTTTGTTTGTTTGTTTGTCAATCGATTGATTGATTGATTGATTGATCTATTTATTAATTGTTAGAGTTGGAAGGGACCATGCGGGTCATCAAGTCCAACCCCCTGCCTAAGCAGGAACCCTATAGCATCCTAGCCAAATGGCAGTCCAATTTCCTCTTAAAAATGTCCATAGTATTGGAGTTCACAACGTCCCTGGTAGGTTGTCCCAAAGGTGATTTTTTTCAGGGGGCAACTGGACTTTCTGGTATTTCTTCGAATAGATTTCGCTTCTCATTCAAGCAGCTTCTTCAACACTGACTGGAAGGTGGGGAACAGAAAGATTTATACTCCTTGCAGGCAGCCTGGTCATTTGCATCCTTTTCAGGGGCGGGCTACTGCCTGGATGGGGGGGTGCAGTGGGGTATCAAAAATGGAGCTCCACCCCAGGGCACCCAATTTGCATGGAAAGATGTTGAAAGAAAATGCAGGGCGCCCTGCATAAGCCACGCCCACAGTGTGGTAGTAAAACATTTGGTAGCCCTTCACTGGTCCTTTTAGAGTAGTGGTTCTCAACTTGGGGGTTCAATCACACTTGGCCAATAAAGAATTCTATTCTATTCCATTCTATTCTATTCTACTCTACTCTACTCTACTCTACTCTACTCTACTCTACTCTACTCTACTCCACTCCACTCCATTCCATTCCATTCCATTCTTTATGCCGGACTTCAAATTACAAGCCCCAATTAAGTCAGAAATGTAAATTCAAACACACACACTGTTGTAAAGTGAACAGAAAAGCCGTTTATCCAAAATAAAGCTGTACACACTTTAAACTGAGCAAATTACAGATATCGGTCCTTGAAAGTTTCGAGAACAAAAACAAGCAAAGCAGATAAAAGCAGCTGTGGAAGCATCACAGCCAGACCTCTTCCAGTCAGTCTACAAGTTTTTACTTTGCTGTGAAATATCCCCAAGAGTCTGTGAAAAGCCAGGAACAAAATGCAAACATGACGTCTCCTTCTCCAAATGGATAATCTCCCACATGCACTTCCTGCAATGCTGGCAATTTATCAGCAGTCCCATTAGCCTAATTGCCTCAGCCGCAGGTGTTCTCCCTTATCTCCGATGATACCTACGCAGTTGGTCCCTTCTGGCCATGAGCCTGCGCATTCTGGCATCTATCCACCGATCCTCCTCCTCTGAGTCCAATGACCCACTAATGGGGTCATTAACTAATGGGCTGGCTGCATCCATCTCTCTATCTGATTCTTCTTCTTCTCCCCCAGCGTCTAACCTTGGCAAGGAATCCTCACTGTCCGAAGCTGATGGCAGTAAGACTAGTCTCTGGGAACCTGAGGACTCTCCTAAACCAACATCCAAATTCCCCATTGCAGGAGCTAGCCCATAGCCAGCCACAACATTATTCTATTCTATTCTATTCTATTCTATTCTATTCTATTCCATTCCATTCCATTCCATTCCATTCCACTCCATTCCATTCCACTCCACTCTACTCTATTCTTCATTAGAGTCTCAAACATAAACATTGTACTATTGTGTTTTTTATTGTTGTAAAGTGCCCTAAATCCTATGGGATTGGGTGACATAGAAGTCAAATAAATTAAATTAAATTAAGCCAAAACTCCCAAATAGTTCTTTTGGATCCAATCTCTAATTAACGTGAGTTGTCAGGAAGCCCGGAAGTCAAGATTTCACCTTCTTAGTTTGTAATTCACATAAATAATCCAAGAGCCAAATCCAAACATTCATCGCTCACATTCAGAAATTGACTTCCAGACTAGATCATCGTGAGGCTCATCCTTATGTATCTCTAATGAACAGCTGAGACTGAATGGACTATTCTCTTGATTTGCGCAATTTCACCTTTCTGCTACTAAACTATTCAAATTACATGCTTAAATCTTGTCAACTCTGTGTCTGTGGACCTATTACTTGTGGGGGCTCATCGCTGGGACAGAACATAATCTATTTTTTTAAAAAAATATTTTTTATTTACATATATATAACAAGTCAGTAATGACAAACAGTACATTTACATAAAAAACAGAAAACAGAAAAAACAAGCAAGAGGTATATTTTTTCTCTTCTCCTGTAGTAGAGACTGTTGACAGCGTCCTCTCTTTTTTTAAAAAAAAAAATATTGGCGATGTTAAAACCAGCGATTTGAGTTGTATGTTGTTGTAGTTGGGTTTTTATGTCGTGAATTCTTATCCACTAAGGAAAACAATAACTATATTGACTCTTTTTAAAAAAATAAGATTGTTATTTAAATTGCTTCCTTATCACGCAGCACTATAAAGGTGAGTTCTTTTATTTAACCAAATATATTTCGTTTTTTCTTTTCCTTTTAGCTCCATTGTTAATTTGTCTGCTTCAGCACAATCTAACATTTTTAAAATTAAATTCCATTCATTTGGCATGTTTTCATTCTTCCAAAATTGTGCGATAGCTATTCTTGTTGAGGTTATTAAATGTTGTATTAGATAATAATGTTCCTTGTTCATCTGATTTTCAATAATGCCAAGCAAAAATATTCTATTTTTGAACATAATCTAGAACATAATCTAGAACTAAGTTGAAGTGTCCTAATAGTTAGAACCAATAATCAGTGGAACGACCTGCCTCCAGTAGTTGTGGGTGCTTGTTGCATTTCTATGTGATTTATGGTTTTAAGTGGTCTTCTTCACTTCATCCAACAAGGTATCTTCATTAGCAGAACAGTGCTTTGATGTATATTAGAGTACCCAATACACTGATTCCAATACACTGACCAAGGAGAGATTCAACATGGAGATAAGGAGTAACTTCCTGACGGTCAGAGCGATCAACCAATGGAACAACCTACCAGCGGACGTTGTGAACTCCAACACTTTGGACATTTTAAAGAGAAGATTGAACTGCCACTGGGCATGGGGTTGAACTTGATGGCCTTCATGGTCCCTTTCAACTCTAACAATAAATAAAATAAATAAATAAATATCAAATTTATGTTTTTATTTCTTCTTTTCTCATGAACTGGTTTCATATTTACACAAATAAACAACTTGACAATGTAACTATATTTCTCTATACATCTGTTCTCTATGATGTGGATTCATCAACGGTTGTTCTGGTTTCTGGTAGAATTTTAGCTATTACAAATAACTTTTACTAAATGCAGTATTTCATAAACAAAGAAACTTCATCTTTATTATCTTCCTTCTGTATTCAAAATACAGTTCATACTAGCACATTTCTTGTTCTCCCATTATCTCTCCTAATTACATTCCTTTTGCATTCCTCCCAGCCTCCTCCGTTCACCAAGATTTATGTACTCACAGCATGATTCAAAAACAGCAGAAATGACTAGAAAATAACACAGAATGAGTTTGCTTGCTTGGAAGCTGAACGGGAACACCTTCCATTTTTGTTCTACCACATTGAAACTCCACCCTTCTTCCCCACTGACCCCCTGACGTACCAAATACATCACTCCAGTATTTAACACATTCCTCCCCTTAATATCTTCTTCCAAACACTTGTTCCTTACGTTTTTGGACCCTTCTGAATTTAGGATCGACCCAGCGAACGTCTGATTCTTCCTCGCTAGATTCTGGACTCATAGCAACATCCTGTGGCTGGCCTCCCACCTGTTCTACTACCTGTTACCCCGGGCCCACCACTAATTCATAAACACTATCTGTATCAGAGTCCTCAAGTTCTTCATCATCCTCCAACTGACCAGGAGTATGTACAACAGTCAGCATAGGAAACCCCAAGAATACTATCTTCCAACTGCCAAAAATTGATTTACATACCAATGTGAAAATTAGCTCTCTCTCAACATTCTAGCGCCTTTTTCCATGCTATATGCTAACAGTGCTCCATCCCAGAGGCTTTCAAGAAGAAGCTGGACAACCATTTTATTAAAATAGAATAGAATAGATTTTTTTATTGGCCAAGTGTGATTGGACACAGAAGGAATTTGTCTTGGTGCATATGCTCTCAGCGTACATAAAATAAAAAGATTTATTTATTTATTTATTTACTTACTTACTTACTTACTTACTTACTTACTTACTTACTTACTTACTTATTGGATTTGTATGCCGCCCCTCTCCGTAGACTCGGGGCGGCTAACAACAACAATAAAAACAGCATGTAAATCCAATACTACAACAGCTAAAAAACCCTTATTTTGCTGTTCTGTTTAAGAAAAGTAACAAATCTTCTGTTCCCGGGTCACCCTGACCCGGACCGAAAACTCTTCATTTGCAGTGCTTATGTTTGGTCTTTTTGAAAGCTTTTTTCACTTGGAAAGTAGTCTGAACATTTCTGCACACAATGATATGAAAATTGAAATGAAAAAAGTAAATCTTATTGGTTTATTTTGCGGATATAATGCACGCCCCCCCCATTTTTGTGAAATTTTTTTCAATTTATGGATAGTTTTGCTTGCAAAATGCATTCTATTTTACTAAAGTTGGTATGGGATTGGTAGCTTGAACATTTCTGAACATAATGATATGAAAATTGAACTTGAAAAATTGATGCATATTGGTTTATTTTGTTGATGAAATGCATGCCCCCCCGTTTTTTTAAAATAGTCTTCACTTTATGGATAGTTTTGCTAGCAAAATACATTCTATTTTACTAAAGTTTGTGTGGGATTGGTAGCTTGAACATTTCTGAACATAATGATATGAAAATTGAACTGGAAAAATTGATGCATATTGGTTTATTTTGCACATAAATGTATGCCTCCCCCCGTGTTCAATTATTTCAATTTATATAAAAATTATGCTGTTAATTTCAAACTTACATACTTTTTTTTAGTAAAATGGATTTGTTTCATAAAATTAGTCCTCTGGCTACAATGTGGTTGATTTTCAAAAGGATATTCCAAATATTTCTAGACAAATATGTATAAACAGTGACAATAATGGCACATAGCAAGGCCGGGGGTGGGGGGGTGGCCTTTTTGTGGCAAAAATAAACCAATAAGAACCATTTTTTTCAGTTCATTTATATTTTTCTTATATTCAGAAATGTTCAATTTAGTATATCAAACCTTTTGGGGGGAAATTCCTTAGGGATTTGTAGCCTTAAAAAAATAGAAATTGACACGAAATTAAAAAAGGATGGGGGGGAGGGGCTTTTTGATCAAAATAAAAATATAAGTCTCAATTTTTCCAGTTCAATTTTCATATCATTATGTTCATAAATGTTCAAACTAGTTTTCCAGTTGAAAAAGTTTTCAAAAAGATCAAATTCAAGTACCTAAAAAAATTATTTTTGGTCCGGTCATATACGAACAGAAACAGACTCGAAGTTATGATTTTTTTTTGCCCAGAAAACAATTAGCCACCACCCCAAAAATATTTTTTGATGATCAGCATTGTTAAATTGAGTAAATGAATGCCTAAGATTTTAAAGAATATTTCGGATTTGGAGGATAAAAAAATAAAAAGTGAAAATGGTTGCAAGCAGCCGAGGCGGGGGGGGGAGGCCTTATTTCTGATATTAAAAAACCAATAAGAATCATTTTTTTCAGTTCCTTTATATTTTTCTTATATTCAGAAATGTTCAAGCTACCAATCCCACACCAACTTTAGTAAAATAGAATGCATTTTGCAAGCAAAACTATCCATAAATTGAAAAAAAAATCACAAAAACGGGGGGGCGTGCATTATATCCGCAAAATAAACCAATAAGATTTACTTTTTTCATTTCAATTTTCATATCATTGTGTGCAGAAATGTTCAGACTACTTTCCAAGTGAAAAAAGTTTTCAAATTGACCAAACATAAGCACTTCAAATGAAGAGTTTTCGGTCCGGGTCGTATGTGACCCGAACAGAAGATTTGTAACTTTTTTTGCCCAGCAAAAACTAAGCCCCCCACCCCCCCAAAAAAATTCTCATAGAGAGAACCCCTGAAATGATGAAAAGTCATGAAATTTCAAGTTTCAGATATGCAGGGAAAATTTTTTACAGGGACTCAAACTTGGCTTCGGGTCGCATACGACCCGAACAGAACAGCAGGGTTAAAACCAATCATACCTACAAGCAAACATACCATGCATAAATTGGAAACGCCTAGGGGGAAAAGAGTATCTCAGTTCCCCCATGCCTGATGGCAGAGGTGGGTTTTAAGGAGCTTACCAAAGGTGAGGAGGGTGGGGGCAATTCTAATCTCCGGGGGGAGTTGGTTCCAGAGGGCCGGGGCCGCCACAGAGAAGGCTCTTTCCCTGGGCCCCGCCAAACGACATTGTTTAGTTGATGGGACCTGGAGAAAGCCCACTCTGTGGGACCTAACTGGTCGCTGGGATTCATGCAGCAGAAGGTGGCCCCTGAGATTTGTCAAGAATCATGTGGTACATCACTTAATGATTGTCATAGAGGTCAAGTAAGCAATGAAGAAACAATCAATATTAATAAAAATCTTAGGATACAAGCAACAAGTTACAGTCATACAATCATATGAATGATGAGAAAAAAATAGTAAAAATAGAAGTGCAGATTTAGTAAAAAGTCCGACAGTGTTGAGGGAATTATTGGTTTAGCAGAGTGATGGCATTCAAGGAAAAAAACTGTACTTGTGTCTAGTTGTCTTGGTGTGCAGTGTTCTACAGCCTCGTTTTTGAGGATAGGAGTTGAAATAATTTATGTCCAGGATGCAAGGGGTCAGTAATATTTTCACAGCCCTATTTTTGACTTGTGCAGTATACAAATCTTCAATGGAAGGCAGGTTGGCAGAAATTGTTTTTTCTGAAGATCTGATTATCCTCAAGTCTGTGTCTGTCTTGTTGGGTTGCAGAACCAAACTAGACAGTTATAGAGGTGCAGATAATTTTGTACACCTCCGTCGTATCTTCTTCGCTGCCTTTCTCAACTGAAAAATTTGCTTCATCTTGAAATCTCCCAGCAATATATGGTCCACATTCTTGCTTGAGCAGGGGGCTGGAGTAGAAGACCTCCAATATTCCTTCCAACTCTTATTCTGTCTCTTTTTGCATAGCTAGAGATATAACAAGCAGGAAGAGGGAGATTGTGATCCCCTTATATAGACCGCTGGTGAGACCACATTTGGAATACTGTGTTCAGTTCTGGAGACCTCACCTACAAAAAGATATTGACAAAATTGAACGGGTCCAAAGACGGGCTACAAGAATGGTGGAAGGTCTTAAGCATAAAACATATCAGGAAAGACTGTATAGTCTGGAGGACAGAAGGAAAAGGGGGGACATGATCGAAACATTTAAATATGTTAAAGGGTTAAATAAGGTTCAGGATGGAAGTGTTTTTAATAGGAAAGTGAACACAAGAACAAGGGGACACAAGCTGAGGTTAGTTGGGGGAAAGATCAAAAGCAACGTGAGAAAATATTATTTCACTGAAAGAGTAGTAGATCCTTGGAACAAACTTCCAGCAGACGTGGTTGGTAAATCCACAGTAACTGAATTTAAACATGCCTGGGATAAACATAGATCCGTTGTAAGGTAAAATACAGGAAATAGTATAAGGGCAGACTAGATGGACCATGAGGTCTTTTTCTGCCGTCAGTCTTCTATGTTTCTATGTTTCTATGTTTTGTGGACACCCACTAAAATGTCATGGTCAAGAGCATGGGGAAAACTATCATCTCCTAGAATCTTCTTATCTCCTTGGCCCCGAACTCCAAAGAATCCCAGAGCAAAGAAATGGCTGTGGTTTTGATCCCTTGCTTTGAAGCCCTTAAATCACATTTTTTCCCTCTGCCCTCCATGATTAAAACTTCTCCAGAAGATTATGAAAGTCTGGGGTTTTAGGCCATAAACAAGGTCAGCCCAGAATCTAAGAGGGCTGTGTGTTCCGGGGTTTATTTCCATTTAGATCTCCTGGAGATTGCAGCTTGAAAAGGTCACACAATTTATGAGAGAGAACTTGATTTGCATTATCTCCGGGGTGGAGAACCTAGTTATAAATAAGCTAAACAAAGCGACTTGTACAATGGCAAAGAAGCCATTCTCTAACTCTCTTTCTCTCCCCAAGATCCATTTTAATAGCTTCCATTCATCTGACTTTTATTTTATTTTTATTTTTTCTTTCTATTCCTTCTGGGAATCTGGCGGGCTAATAAATTATACTCAGGCATTACAAGGCCCACCATTTCAAATTTCCAAATATTTTTTCCCCTTCCTCTGCTGTTCTATTCGGGGCAGGCAAACTAGCCCTGGGTAATAAGATTTATATTCTGCATGTGCCAGGGAGCCAATCTAAAGACGGTGTTAATAGAAAAGGTCGCAGGCTGATAAACTGACATGCCTCAAACATATTTTTTTTCCTGGGGGTGTGTGGGGTGGAGTCTGAGGAAAAGTGCATTGTTGTGATTTCCAAGCAGTTAGGGGGCATGAAAGTTAAATGTTACTGATAGAAGGGAAGGCAGGGAAGTATGATTAGTCTGGCAAATAGCTTTCGGATGGAGTTGTGTTGATAAGTTTCTCAAGCTAAGGGATATTTTTCTTAAGGGCAAGTGGATGTTGTCTACAAACGCAGCTGTGGCTGTTTTAACTGAGGCGAAATTGAAGGTTGAGGGCAGTAATGGGCTTATACGGGTACAGTCAGGTACGCAGTACTGGTAGAAATATTTTGGTCAGGAATGCAGAACCGGTTGAAAAATTTTGCTTTTTTTTCCTTTTTTTCCCTTCTGGGCTCTGGGAAAGTTTTTTTCTATCGCAGTAAATGAAGTTGAATGTGTATAATTATAGAACAGCTCTGCGTGCATGTGTGTATGTGTATATACACATACAGTTTTTATAGTAGATGATGTATATTTTTGTGTGCCTCTGTGTAATATGTGGCATATATACATAGAATTAAATAGTATATTTTGGATGTCCAGTAATAGTAAATAGAGAGGGAAATTGTAACTCTTTGAGGCGAGCAGAGGCCAGGCACCCTAACCTTAACCCTTGATGTGAGTAATGTCAAGTTGGCCACCTTTAAGCCAGTCACATGACCTTTAAGCCACTCCCAGTCACATGAACATCAAGCCACTCCCACCTGGTCACATGGCTGGCAAGCCACTCCCAGAAAATAAGCCATGCCCACAGTGTGGTAGTAAAAAAATGTGTAGCCCTTCACTGGTTGAGGGTACTTTGGTGATCTCAGCTTGGTTGTTTTCTTGCAGATGTTTTGTAGTGATGGGCGAACCTAACGGTGTTCGGGTTCAGCAAGTTCGGACAAACTTTATGCAAAATTTGGCCGAAACCCGAACTCGAACTCCGAACACTGCGTGACGTCAAAGCTCCGCCCTCGGAATCCCATCATTTTTTCATTTTACAGATTTTTTATTTTTATTTATTTTTATTTTTATAAAAAAGGATGCCGCAGCGGCGCTGCAAGCAAAGGGCGGTGCTTTCACATAAAAAGAAACATGTTTATTTTTACATGAAAGGACCGCCCTTTGTTTGCAGCGCCACTGCGGTGTCCTTTTTCGTAAAAATAACAATGTTTATTTTTACGTGAAGACCTCCCTTTGGAAGGAGCTGGGGAATCCCTCCCACAAAGAAATTCCGGGGGCGGAGCTTTGACATCACTGGCAGGTTGCTAAGGATGCCAAGGTGATCACTTCCTGGATTCCATGGAATCCAAGAAGTGATCACCTTGGCGTCCTTAGCAACCTGCCGGTGACGTCAAAGCTCCGAATGCCGAACGCGACCCCGAACTTTGCCCGAAGTTTCAAACAATTTCAGGTTCGTGTTCGGCATACCGAACACCACAAAATTCGGTATGGACCCGAATTGTGCGGGTTTGGTTCGCCCATCACTACTAACTAGGTAACATCATCAGTTCATCATCATTACTCTAGTTGGGTAATGAAACATCTACAAGAAAAGAATCAAATCTAGAGAGCACCAAGGATCACATACTCATTGCTATCATAAATAATAAGCTGCTGCCCCCACGGAGGTGGGGAGGGGACGCAGTGGAGTTAGTAAGTTTATTAACTATTTATTGAATACTTGATAATATTTTTATTGTCCTTCCTTCTCTAGTACCTTAGGGTGATCCTTAATTACTTTTAAAATAGGAAATAACTAAATAGTATATTTTTACCCATAAACGCTTACCCTGCTGTTCTGTTTAAGAAAAGTAACAAATCTTATGTTCCCGGGTCACCCTGACCCGGACCGAAAACTCTTCATTTGCAGTGCTTATGTTTGGTCTTTTTGAAAGCTTTTTTCACTTGGAAAGTAGTCTGAACATTTCTGCACACAATGATATGAAAATTGAAATGAAAAAAGTAAATCTTATTGGTTTATTTTGCGGATATAATGCACGCCCCCCCTGTTTTTGTGAAATCTTTTTCAATTTATGGATAGTTTTGCTTGCAAAATGCATTCTATTTTACTAAAGTTGGTATGGGATTGGTAGCTTGAACATTTCTGAACATAATGATATGAAAATTGAACTGGAAAAATTGATGCATATTGGTTTATTTTGTTGATGAAATGCACGCCCCCCCGTTTTTTTTAAATAGTCTTCACTTTATGGATAGTTTTGCTAGCAAAATACATTCTATTTTACTAAAGTTGGTGTGGGATTGGTAGCTTGAACATTTCTGAACATAATGATATGAAAATTGAACTGGAAAAATTGATGCATATTGGTTTATTTTGCACATAAAGTATGCCTCAATTATTTCAATTTATATAAAAATTATGCTGTTAATTTCAAACTTACATACTTTTTTTTAGTAAAATGGATTTGTTTCATAAAATTAGTTCTCTGGCTACAATGTGGTTGATTTTCAAAAGGATATTCCAAATATTTCTAGACAAATATGTATAAACAGTGACAATAATGGCACACAGCAAGGCCGAGGGGGGGTGGCCCTTTTGTGGCAAAAATAAACCAATAAGAACCATTTTTTTCAGTTCATTTATATTTTTCTTATATTCAGAAATGTTCAATTTAGTATATCAAACCTTTTGGGGGAAAATTCCTTAGGGATTTGTAGCCTTAAAAAATAGAAATTGACACGAAATTAAAAAAGGATGGGGGGAGGGGCTTTTTGATCAAAATAAAAATATAAGTCTCAATTTTTCCAGTTCAATTTTCATATCATTATGTTCATAAATGTTCAAACTAGTTTTCCAGTTGAAAAAGTTTTCAAAAAGATCAAATTCAAGTACCTAAAAAAAATATTTTTGGTCCGGTCACATACGAACAGAAACAGATTCAAAGTTATGATTTTTTTTTGCCCAGAAAACAATTAGCCACCACCCCAAAAATATTTTTTGATGATCAGCATTGTTAAATTGAGTAAATGAATGCCTAAGATTTTAAAGAATATTTCGGATTTGGAGCATAAAAAAATAAAAAGTGAAAATGGTTGCAAGCAGCCAAGGGGGGGGGAGGCCTTATTTCTGATGTTAAAAAACCAATAAGAATCATTTTTTCAGTTCCTTTATATTTTTCTTATATTCAGAAATGTTCAAGCTACCAATCCCACACCAACTTTAGTAAAATAGAATGCATTTTGCAAGCAAAACTATCCATAAATTGAAAAAGTTTTCACAAAAACGGGGGGGGCGTGCATTATATCCGCAAAATAAACCAATAAGATTTACTTTTTTCATTTCAATTTTCATATCATTGTGTGCAGAAATGTTCAGAAAACTTTCCAAGTGAAAAAAGCTTTCAAAAAGACCAAACATAAGCACTGCAAATGAAGAGTTTTCGGTCCGGGTCAGGGTGACCCAGGAACATAAGATTTGTAACTTTTTTTGCCCAGCAAAAACTAAGCCCCCCACCCCCCCCAAAAAAATTCTCATAGAGAGAACCCCTGAAATGATGAACCAACATGAAATTTCAAGTTTCAGATATGCAGGGAAAATTTTTTACAGGGACTCAAACTTGGCTTCGGGTCACATACGACCCGAACAGAACAGCAGGGTTTTAATGATTTTAATCTATAGCAATGAAAGAAAATTGAGGCACTTGCCTAATCTGTTATCATACTGAACCTTGTGGGTTCAGGACAAAAACCTTAAAATGTGACTGCGCTCCTCAACAAATAATCCTGTCTATCATTTGTCCTTTTTGTGGCTATCCAAATAATGGGACTTAATCAAGTGAAAAAGAGTCCAAGCATCTTGGTCGGTAAGCCACACCCATCCAGTCACGTGACCTTTAAGCAACCCCCGGTCATGTAATTGTGAAGCCACTCCCACCTGGTCACATGGCTGGCAAGCCACTCCTACCCAGTGACATGACCATCAAGCCACACTCACAAAATAAGCCACACCCACAGCGTGGCATAATAATAATAATAATAATAATAATAATAATAATAATAATAATAATAATAATAATAATTGTTCTAACTGTCAGGAAATTTTCCTTAGTTCTAAGTTGCTTCTCTCCTTATTTAGTTTCCACCCATTGCTTCTTGTTCTACCCTCAGGTGCTTTGGAGAATAGCTTGACTCCTTCTTTGTTGCAACCCCTGAGATATTGGAACACTGATATCATGTCCCCTCTGGTCTTTCTTTTCATTAAACTAGACAGTCCCAGTTCCTGCAACTGTTCTTCATATGTTTTAGCCTCCAGTCCCCTAATCATCTTTGTTGCTCTTCTCTTTACTCTTTCTATAGTCTCAACACTTAATCTTAAAGAGAACTCAAACTAGGCACCTTTAAGTGATTTCTGAATTATGTTTTTTTAAGGATGTTAAGGACCATTGTGTTCCAGGAACCACGAAGAAAAACGAGAAGGATCTGGACAGAGACTGACATGGATTTAATTGAATGTCCCATTTAAATTTAATGAAAATGACACCGGGCATCATTAAACACAAGTATTCCATAAATAGTGGGATTCTTCTGGCTCATTAAAGTTCATAATTTAGTACCAACATTTGGCTGGAGGCTAGAAGACAAAACCAAATTTTCTTTAGATATCATGTTTTCTAGGTATAAAATTCTTCTGGGTGTTTTAGAAGTCAGTTTCAGTATTCACTTTTACACTTAGTGTTATGTCTACCAACCATTTATTTTTATTATTGGCGATTTCTTTTGCTCAGAAAATTTGGCTCAGAAAAGCAATTTTTTCAATTTATAGATAGATTAGCCTGCAAAATCCTTTTTTTTTCCATTTCATTTTTCATTTGTTTGTGATCAGGAATGTTCAAATTAGTATACTAGTGAAAAAAGTATTCAAAGTAGTTAAAACCAACCTGATCAAAGTATAAAGAACCCCTCAAATGAGACATAGTCATGTAATTTAACACCCTTATAAAATGTCCAAAGATCCTTCACCAGAAGAGCCCTTCACTCCTCCACTCGAAATAGAATACCCTATGAGACTAGACTTTCAATCCTGGGCCTAGAAAGTTTAGAACTAAGACGCCACAAGATCTAAGTATTGCCCACAAGATCATATGCTGCAACGTCCTGCCTGTTGGCGACTACTTCAGCTTCAACCCCAACAACACAAGAGCACACAACAGATTTAAACTTAGTATTAACTGCTCCAAACTTGACTGTAAAAAATATGACTTCTGTAACCGAGTTGTCAAAGCGTGGAACTCATTACCTGACTCCATAGTGTCATCCCCAAACCCCCAACACTTTACCCTTAGATTATCTATGGTTGACCTATCCAGATTCCTAAGAGGTCAGTAAAGGGTGAGTACAAGTGCACTAGAGTGCCTTCCGTCCCCTGTCCTATGGCTCTCCTATATCTCCTATACCTTTCTTCTATTGCTATATCTCTTCTTCTATTCTTTCATTGATATGTTCTATTACTATACCTTCTTTTCTATTCTTTCTTAGACATATTTTACTATGAGTATCTCCTCTATAACCTTCATCATGTATTTTACTATGTATACCCACTAAAACCCTCATTGTGCATTGGACTAACTAACTAACTAACTAAATAGCTAAAGAAACAAACAAACAAACAAACAAATAAATAAAAATTTCAAGTTTCAAATATGCAGTGAAATTTTTTTACAGGGTCTCAAATTTCGATTCGGGTCAAATATGACCTGAGGAGAACAACAAGGTTTTAAAACCCTTATAAAAAATAATCATGCAATCCAAACAAACCATACATAAATCATAATAGCTAAGGGTATATTAATTTCCCCATGCCTGGCGACATAGGTGGGTTTTCAAAAGTTTATGAAAGGCAAGGAAGGTGGAGGCAGTCCTGATCTCCGGGGGGAGTTGATTCCAGAGGGCTCTTTCCCTGGGTGCTGCCAGATGGCATTGTTTGGTCAATGGGACCCAGAGAAGGACGGATCACATTCTCACATTGGTCTAGCACATGGCAACTTCAAATATCAACCAGCAAATGTTCTACCCTCCACATTGGCAAAAAGAATCCGAACCTCATATATAAACTGAATAAACAAAATCTCGCAGCCAACCCCACTCAGTAAAAGACCTTGGAATACTAATATCAAATGACCTAAGTGCCAAAGCCCACTGCAACAATATTGCCAAAAAGGCTTCTAGAGTTGTTAACCTGATCCTACGCAGCTTTTGCTCTGGCAATCTCACACTACTCACCAAAGCCTACAAAAGCTTTGCCAGACCCATCCTTGAATACAGTTCATCTGTCTGGAACCCATACCACATCTCGGACATCAACACCCTTGAAAATGTCCAAAGATACTTCACCAGAAGAGCCCTTCACTCCTCCACTCGAAACAGAATATCCTACAAAAACAGACTATCAATCCTGGGCCTAGAAAACTTAGAACTACGTCGTCTAAAACACGATCTAAGTATTGCCCACAAGATCATATGCTGCAACGTTCTACCTGTCAATGACTACCTCAGTTTCAATCGCAACAACACAAGAGCACGCAACAGATTCAAACTTAATATTAACCGCTCCAAACTTGACTGTAAAAAATATGACTTCAGTAACCGAGTTGTCGAAGCATGGAACTCATTACCTGACTCAGTAGTGTCAACCCCTAACCCCCAACATTTTTCCCTTAGACTATCCACGATTGACCTCTCCAGGTTCCTTAGAGGTCAGTAAGGGACGTACATAAGTGCACCAGTGTGCCTTCCATCCCCTGTCCAATTGTCTCTCCTTATCTCATTTATCTTTTCTTCCTTTCAAATATGTTCACCTATACTTTTATATATTTTCTTCTATTCTTTTCTTTATTTATATTATTACATATCTATTCTCTTCGATGTGTATTATGTATTGGACAAAATAAAAAAATAAAAAAAATAAATAAACTCTGTGGGACCTAATCGGTCACTGGGATTCGTGACATCCACAAGGACATTGACAGGGAGAGAGTTTAGAAAACTCATTTGTGTGATCATAAGTGTACAACTGAAACTTCAATCCTTCCTATAAACATGTAAAAAAAATGGCTTAAACCACATGTTCACATCTTCCATCTTTTAATGTTCAACACCTGCTCCTAGTGATGGGCTCCTTCTGTTACGGTCAGGTACGCAGAACTGGTAGAAAAATTTTGGTCAGGTACACAGAACTAGTAGAAAAAAATTGATTGATTGATTGATTTTTCCCCTTCTGGGCTCTGAGTATGTTTTTCCTATTGCAGTAAATGTGTATAATTTTATAATAATAACAACAACAATAATAATAATAATAATAATAATAATAATAATAATAATTATTATTATTATTATTATTATTATTATTATTATTATTATTATTTTTAATTGGATTTGTATGCCGCCCCTCTCCGCAGACTCGGGGCGGCTAACAACAATGATAAAAAATAACATGTAACATTGTGCTTGTGTGTGCGTGTGTACATACATATACAGTTTATATAGTAAATAATGTATATTTTTGTGTACCTGGGTGTAATATGTATGCACACATATGGAATATACACATAGAATTAAATAGTATATTTTCGATGTTCAGCAATAGTAAATAGGAAAATTGTATCTCTTTCAGGAGAGGCCAGACACCCTAACCCTAACCCAAAACTTTCAATCCTGGGCCTAGAAAGTTTAGAACTAAGACGCCTTAAACAAGATCTAAGTATTGCCCACAAGATCATATGCTGCAACGTCCTGCCTGTCAAGCGACTACTTCAGCTTCAATCACAACAACACAAGAGCACACAACAGATTTAAACTTAATATTAACCGCTCCAAACTTGACTGTAAAAAATACGACTTCAGTAACCGAGTTGTTGAAGCGTGGAACTCATTACCGGACTCCATAGTGTCATCCCCTAAACCCCAACACTTTACCCTTAGATTATCCACGGTTGACCTATCCAGATTCCTAAGAGGTCAGTAAGGGGCGAGTACAAGTGCACTAGAGTGCCTTCCATCCCCTGTCCTATTGCTCTGCTATATCTCCTATACCTTTTTTCTATTCCTTTATCTCTTCTCCTATTCTTTCATTGTTATGTTCTATTACTATATCTTCTTTTCTATTCTTTCTTAGATATATTTTACTATGAGTATCTCCTCTATAACCTTCATCATGTATTTTACTATGTGTATATAGATATATACTCACTAAAACCCTCGTTGTGTATTGGACAAAATAAATAAATAAATAAAATAAAAACCTTGACGTGAGTGATGTCAATTTGGCCACCTTTAAGCCAGTCACATGACATTTAAATCACCCCCCCTGTCACATGATTGTCAAACCACTCCCACCTGGTCACATGTCAAGAAAGCCACACCCATAAAATAAGCCACACCTACAATGTGGTAGTAAAATGTTTTGCATTCCTTCAGTGCTAGAGAAAATATGACCTTTTCATCCAATGGGATGTCTGTGTGTTTTAAAACAGCCACTTTTTCCTCACGTTTCCTCACAGGTAGGTTTTTTTATCCCCCAGGCAGCCTGGAAGAATCACAGGTCTTTCATCTGTGAAATGAAGGTCTTTCGGCTGGAATTGCTTTCCACCCTGGCCCGTCTGTTCGAACAGATTAACTAAGCAAATGAACTCCACTTACGCGAAACTGCACAGCCTGCGTTTTTCTTGGCTGTTCTCGCAGCTTGTTCTACGTCTGTTTCTCGGCTCCAATAATCACAGCAGACAAGGTTATTAACCAAGGCCCCACCTCCTGTAGCCCCCCACCCCTTGCAAAACATACCGGAAAGCCCCACATCTAGAAACAAATGAAATGACAGGTAGCGACCGTTTGAAGTTGCAATGGTAGTTTTAAAAAGGAGGGAGGAAGTTTGCCCGAGAGGGGGGAACGTCGGAGGGAGGAAGAGGAAGGAAAAGGAAGAAAGAGAAGAGCAAAAAAGTGAGGAAGGGAGGGGGGAGGAATGAAGGTTGCATAAGAGGGAAGGGAAGATCAGAGGGAAGAAGAGGAAGAAAAAGAAAGACAAGGGGAAAAGAAAAGAAGGAAGGAAGGAAGGAAGGAAAGAAGGAAGGAAGCATAAGAGGGAATGGAAGATCAGAGAGAGGAAGAGGGAAGGAAATGGGATTTCTGTCTGCATGTCTATATGTCTGTATGTCTGACTGTCATCTATATCCATCCATCCATCCATCCATCCATCCATCCATCCATCCATCCATCTATCTATCTATCTATCTATCTATCTATCTATCTATCTATCTATCAGCTACATCATCTCTAGGTCCCTAGGTAGCTGTCTGTCTGTCTGTCTGTCTGTCTGTCTGTCTGTCTGTCTGTCTGTCTGTCTGTCTATCTATCATCTATATCATCTCTAGGTCCCTAGGTAGCTGTCTGTCTGTCTGTCTGTCTGTCTGTCTGTCTGTCTGTCTGTCTATCTATCTATCTATCTATCTATCTATCTATCTATCTACCTATCCATCTATCAGCTATATCATCTCTAGGTCTCTAGGTAGCTGTCTGTCTGTCTGTCTGTCTGTCTGTCTGTCTGTCTGTCTGTCTGCTAACTATGTCTGACTGTCTATCTGCCTACCTACCCACAGACTCTGTGCAATTCCCTCGGAGTGAACCCACTGACTCCCTTATTTTATGATAAAATCAAACTCTTTATCGATAAAAGTACACATAACAAAAAGCATATTTTGAATGGCAAGGAAAAAAGGAGTTATTTTTCTCTCTGGAGCTCAGCATCAACAAAGTCTGGGAAAGGCGCCAAACTCGGCCTAATCTGCATTCCTTATTGTTGTGAGCCACCCCAAGTCTACGGAGAGGGGCAGTATACAAATTTAATTAAATAATAATAATAATAATAATAATAATAATAATAATAATAACAACAACAACAACAACAACAACAACAAGAAGAAGTCCTGTTATCATGAATCAGCTCACCGAAATCTCAGCCAAAAATTATTCAGCAGAGAACATCTTTTATTGGGGCAGAAATCATGCTTTTGAAGCCTTGTTCAAGCACACTCCCAGTCTCTCATCTCTTCCACTGCACGACATTGAAACCCCACCCCCAATTTCCCAATTCCCTTTGCCATTATAATGCCTGGAAGTGACATCACACCCTAAAGAGGCTAAGGCTGTAAGCTATGCAACTCCTCTCGCCTTCTCAACAATCTCCTATATCGAGGGTCTATCCACTGACTTTCCACTTTAATGTCTTCCTCATCCTCTGACTGGGACCACTCCCCTGTTGTTACATCAGCCCCCTCTAGTGGTTCCTCAGGCTCACTCAGGTCACTTTCTCCCCCACTCTTACTTACTGGCAACCCCACTGACCCAGGGTATCCAGAGGGGCCTGGTTCATCCTCCTCAGAATCTGACATGACCTGAGGTGGACAAGGAGCACTCACAACACCACCTACCTACCTAGTCTTTCTCTCTGTCTATGTATCTATTTGTCTGTCTGTCTGTCTGTCTGTCTGCATCAGGGGTGGGCTACTGCCCAGACGGGGGAGGACGCAGTGGGGTAGTGAAAATGGAGCTCTACCCCAATTTGCACTGAAAGTTGTTGAAAGAAAATGCATAAGCCATGCCCACAGTGTGGTAGTAAAAAAATTATTAGCCCTTCATTGGTCTGCATGTATATGAACATGTCAGTCCCAGGGTTTAACTCTAAAGTCTTGTCTTTCTTCCTTTTATGATCAACACAATTTTGGCTCTTTTTCTCCCCAAGCCTTGAGACTAACCTCCCCTTTTATTATTTTGTACATTTCGAACTTCCTACAGTACCTCAGACAGGAGCAAGGATATCCTACTCGGCAATTGGCCGCAAGATCATATGCTGCAACGTCCTGCCTGTCGGCGACTACTTCAACTTCAACCACAACAACACAAGAGCACACAACAGATTTAAACTTAATATTAACCGCTCCAAACTTGACTGTAAAAATATGACTTCAGTAACCGAGTTGTCGAAGTGTGGAACTCATTACCGGACTCCATAGTGTCATCCTCAAACCCCCAACACTTTACCCTTAGATTATCCACGGTTGACCTATCCAGATTCCTAAGAGGTCAGTAAGGGGCGAGTACAAGTGCACTAGAGTGCCTTCCGTCCCCTGTCCTATTGCTCTCCTATATCTCCTATACCTTTCTTCTATTCCTATATCTCTTCTTCTATTCTTTCATTGATATGTTCTATTACTATACCTTCTTTTCTATTATTTCTTAGATATATTTTACTATGAGTATCTCCTCTATAATCTTCATCATGTATTTTACTATGTGTGTGTATGTATATATATATATACCCACTAAAACTCTCATTGTGTATTGGACAAAATAAATAAATAATAAATAAATAAATAAAATAATCTTCGCTTTCCAGCATCTCCATTTTGATCTGAACCTGTTCTACATTCTCAAAGGGAGCAAACAAAATACATATGACTTTAAGGGAATGTTTAGATTCCCTGCCTGACGAGATAAAAATGGACTGTGGATTTGTGAACTGTGTACCATGGAATAATCGTTGTGGGGTTTGTTTGTTTGTTTGTTTGCTTTTTCGGTGAGCATTGCTGTTGCTTGTTCTTACTCAACTGGAAACTGAATGATGTTGGCTTTGAAATGTTATTTCAAAGAAAAAGGGTGTAGGTTTTTTTTATGGCTAGTGATGTTGCTCTCATTTAGAAACATAGAAACGTAGAAGATTGATGGCAGAAAAAGACCTCATGGCCCATCTAGTCTGCCCTTATACTATTTCCTGTATTTTATCTTAGGATGGATATATGTTTATCCCAGGCACGTTTAAATTCAGTTATCTACCACGTCTGCTGGAAGTTTGTTCCAAGGATCTACTACTCTTTCAGTAAAATAATATTTTCACATGTTGCTTTTGATCTTTCCCGCAACTAACTTCAGATTGTGTCCCCTTGTTCTTGTGTTCATTTTCCTATTAAAAACACTTCCATCCTGGACCTTATTTAACCCTTTAACATATTTAAATATTTCGATCATGTCCCCCCTTTTCCTTCTGTCCTCCAGACTATACAGATTGAGTTCATTAAGTCCTTCCTGATAGGTTTTATGCATAAGACCTTCCACCATTTTTGTAGCCCATCTTTGGACCCGTTCAATTTTATCAATATCTTTTTGTAGGTGAGGTCTCCAGAACTGAACACAGTATTCCAAATGTGGTCTCACCAGCGTTCTATACAGCAGGATCATAATCTCCCTCTTCCTGCTTGTTATACCTCTAGCTATTTAAATCTAAAGTGGCCAAGAAGTGAGTGAATTTGTTTGTTTGTTTGTTTGTTTGTTTGTTTATTATTTGGATTTCTAGGCCACCCTTCTCCAAGGGACTTAGGGTGACTTACAGCATTAAAAGAATACAAAATCTGGAATATAAAACCCTTGATCATATGTGGTGGACTTGTTCAGAAGCACGTAGATATTGGATACAAATTCAACATCCAGTTCAATTCAAATTTCACCCAGAGGGTTATTGGTTTATGGAATTCACTTCTAGAAGAGGTCGTGACCGCTATCAGCCTGGAGAGCTTCAAGGCAGGATTAGACAGATTCATGGATGCCAAGTGTATCGGTGGTTATTGAAACGGATGTCCAAGTGCCACCTATATGTTGGTTGAGAAAGGCAGGATTCCCTTGGGTCCCATTTGTTGGAGGTCAAGGGAAAGGGAGGGTTTTGCCTTCTCTTTCTGCTCAAGATCCCCATGGACAATTGGTGGTCCATTGTGTGACACAGAATGCTAGACTCGATGGGCTGTGGCCTGATTCAGCATGGCTCTTCTTACGTTATTCTTATGTTAACACTGGATTCAGAAGATATTAAGAAAGACTATTGAACTTAAACTGGAAATATACCTTCTGGGTATTTTACCAGATACTTTCAATAAGAATGAAAGATATTTAATCATGCACATAGTTACAGCAGCTAGGATTGTATATGCTCAGAACTGGAAATTAAATAAGGTACCAACTGAAAGGGAAGTTTTGAGAAAAATTATGGACTATGCAGAAATGAATAAAACATTGAAATTTAAAGATAAGCAAGATTCTGATTATTATAAGATTTGGGGGAAGTTTTATGATATGTATGTATTTAGCTAATATTTCAATTAGCTAATATTTGAAAAATTGTAACAAGAGAATTAATTTAAATATTGGTAACCAGATGGCAAAGATAAGAAATGGTTGTATATTTGATTGCTCATAAAAACATAGATTTGACCTTAAAGGATAACATGATAAGTTGGTGCAAAAATATTGGTAAAGAAATCAATATAGATACATGGGGAAATGTTTGGACCTTAAATGACAAAATCAGTTTCCCTAAAAGAAAACCAAATTAAGATGTTTTACAGGTGGCACCTCCCACCAAATAGGATAGCAAAAATGTTCCCTAAGATTTCCCCATTATGTTGGAAATGTAAGAAGGAAATAGAGTCCTATTATCATCAATGGTGGACGTGTAGTAAAGTTAAGCTTTATTGGAAAATGATAGAAAGAATAATAAAAGAAATAGTAAAACAGGAGATAGAAATAACCCCGGAATTTTATTTACGGGGCATAACTAATCAGAAATACAAGAAAGAAATTTTAAACCTAGTTATTCATATTTTGACTGCCGCCAGTATAATATATGCGCAAAATTGGAAAGGGGAAAATATCCCCAAAGAAGAGGAAGTTATTAAGAAAATATTAGATTGTGCTGAAATGGATATGATGACAAGACAGTTAAAAAATCAAGAAGAAACAGAATATTATGAGATATGGAACAAAGTGTATATATGGATAAACAAGAAGAAATATTAAAATAATAAATAAATAAATAAATAAATAAGAGAATTGTATTAGCAGTGATATGATTTAAGAGTTATGTTAGAATTAGTTTATGTATGAAGATTTATTACATAAGGTAAAACAAATTATTCTTTTCATTTAAAGTAATAAGTTGAATTTAAGTATTTTTTGAATGTATTCTTTTTTCTGTATTGAAATTTTACTTATAGAATAAGCGGGGAAGATAAAAACCCCATTTTTATGTTAAATGTATGTTTGTCAGTTTTGTCTATTTTAAGAAAATTAATAAAAATATATTGGGGGGAAAAAAAGAAATAGTTGTAGCACTAAATTATTTAACAAGAAACTTAGCTAATGTTTTTGGTTTAAAGCAAGAAAAAGAACTTTATTGTAAAAAATATGTAATCAAAAAGAAAACCAGTTATGCATAACAGGGATCTCAGAAAGATTGTTGGTTTCTGAGACATTTTGCTTAACACAAACCAAATCATTTTTAGGGTTTTTACCTCCCTTATTCCTCCCCTTCCTCATGTCCATATTTGGAGTTGTTTTTCACAAAAGATTTCACTTCATTCTTCTCTTGTTTGGATCACCTCATCAGTCATTAACATAACCCCTTAACTATTTTGTTTATCAGTCTTTTAGAGGTCGCTTTGCCCTTATTCTTAATATCAAAACATTTCTTGGAATCTTTATATCAAATTATTTACTGGAAATAACTTGTTTACTGACATTAGGGTTTTTTTTTTAAATCTTTTTCCAAGGAAGGCCTGTTTTTAAAAACAGAGGTTCACAAGTTCAAGGATTCAAAATGGTTTCTGAATGTATAGGCCCCTAAATTTTTCCTTACACTTGGGTAGGTGTCTAAGGTCACATTGTTGGGCAAGCCCAGATGTGATTCATAACCACATAGAGATGTTTTGTTCGCATTATGCTGTTAGCATAGGTTAGCATAAGTTACCATGAGTTTTGAACTCTAGGCTTTACAAACATGGCGCTCTGGTTAGCTCTGAAGGCCTGGGGAAAAGTTATTTGGTTAAATATTCTTTCTTTTAAACCCCATTCCAAGTTAAAAATAAAATAAAATAAAATCGGCTTTCTACTGACTGTAGCAGCCAGCATGTAACTGGCAAAAGTTGTGTAAATTTATGCCTGCAAGATTTACAGAAGCATTCAGATTACAGAGGAGAGTAATGGCATCTATATATTTTTTTATTGGTTTCTCCGGCATCCAGGGCTGTAACATTGATCACGCGGCAATATTCCGGTATTCATAGAGATGTCAGATTTAATTCCATCAGAAGAACCATTAGAATAAATGCCTGTTAAATTATAATGGAATTAATGTGGAATTAGATATTACAGGAACGTTATTATCAAAAGCTGGCCCGGTGATTGATGTGCGATTCAAATGAGAATACCAAAAGGAATTAAAGTCAGACCTGATTAATCCAAAATAGTTTGCAGCTTCCATTTTTATGCAGATTGAAATCCGTTATCCTGCTGATAAATCAGCGAGGGTGGTCAGCCGAGCCAAACAGTGGAAGGAGGCATTACCCGATAGCCTTGTAGGGTTTATGCAAAAGTGTCTTGCAGCAATTTTCTGAACGGTAAAACAGACTAGAAATATGCTTCCACACTCCATTGAGCATGGCCAGTGAAGTGGAAATCAGCCTCCTCTTCCAGGGCCCTTTATTAACTCTTTTGAGGGCAAGTCAGCTTCAGAAATGTGAAAAAGCAGGAGATCCTGTACTATTCTGGATAAATCAGGGTCAAGTCTCTTCTTGAAAATCTCCAGTGATGGAGCAACTGCAACTTCTGGAGGCAAGTTGTTCCACAGGTCAATTGTTCTCACTCTCAGGAAATTTCTCCTTAATTTTAGATGGGATCTCGGATAAGTTTACATCCATTACTTCTTGTCATGGCTTCACATGCCTTGGAGAATAAGTTGTTCCCTTCTTCTTTGTGGTATCCCCTCAAATATTGGAAGACTGCTTTCACCTGTGGTTGGGTGTGGTTCAACTAATTGGGGCTGCCGTTAAATTGGCAGCGTTTTGGCCTCTGAGTGTTGAAGTTTATCCGTTCGGTGAAAGAGAAAGTGGGTTTCGTCTCAGGATTCTCCAAGGACTCTCTTTGGATTGATATCCGGACTCTGAAACTAAACCATAATCAAGTGTGTGAGTTGAAAAAACGTTTGAAGGAGAGCGGCTGTGACGTCTTCACAGCTGCTTGTGTTTGTTTATTGTTTTTCACAGCATTCAAGTCTCTTGTTTTGAAGCTGAGCTCTTTGACTATCAAAAGGGTGCTTTGCTTCTATTTTACTTTCGATAAAAACAGTGTTCTTGACTTTTCACGTGTGTATGTGTGTGTCCTTTGCACTTAATTGGGGTCTCATGCCGTCAGCCCAGCAGAACAAAACATATGCGCGGAAGGCATGCACGCAACTGAAGCGAGCGTGTGTGCATGTGCATTCATATTTTCGGTGGTGGGCGAACCAATAAGGAAATAATACAAACCTCACCTCTGGAAACGTCGCATACCACCATGAAAAAATAATAATAACATTACTCACCCCAGGGTTTTAATTGAAACATTTCTCTTCGCTGCTTATTCTTTTGATAATCCTATTAGCCTGTACATTTTAATTTATCTGTGGATGGATTAGATTATTATTTTTTCTAAAAAAAAAAAAAAGCAATGCTTTTTTTTTCTACGCTTGGATGAATATTATCCTGGGGTTTGCCCCCTCGCCCCTGCATGGCACTAATGAAAGGATTCATATAAATGCAAGCAAAACAACCCCCCCCCAAATAAATAAGCAGAACTTCACATCATCCTCTGTCTCTCCCCAGCAGATGTAGACACGGTGACCTCTGCAAAATACACAGAGCTGTCTTATTTCGCTTTCTGTTCATCCCATCTGATTATTTTTTTTTGAAACAGTAGGGGAGGAGGGTGAGTGAGTGGCTGGGAGATTATTTCGTTATTGTTCCATTCTGTTTATTTGCCTTTCTGGTAGCAGCCCAGGGTGGTGGTTCGGTGATGACAGGCAGCCCGATAAATTTCCCTAAATATATAAATAAAAAACGAGCAGCCGTGATAGGATGTCTTATTAATATTTCATAACGTCTGCATGACTTTCAACCTCTTTGTTGGTATGATAACAGCTCGCTATTGATTCCCTGCTTACCACAGACAGTTTTGCTGGGCTCGACGGTCTACGTTGGCTCTTTACGAAATGTCAAGCAGACCTTTTGAAAGTCTGCTTATCTGTCTCCTTCCCTCCCTAAGCTGAAATTTTACAAAAAAGGATGTTGAGACTCTAGAAAGAGTGCAGAGAAGAGCAACAAAGATGATTTCTTTCTTTCTTTATTTTTCTTTCTTTATTTATTTTGTCCAATACACAATGAGGGTTTTAGTGGGTATATATATTTGTTTTCGTAGATTTTCACGGGTATAGGTATGACGGTCTTGGTATATTCAGGTTTCTTCCCATGTAGGATTTAGAAATTTCTGGCGACGTTTTGGTGAGGTCCCACTCGTCATCTTCAGGCTGGTGCTTCTGTCCTTGTTCTAGGGCGAACACAGCGAGACCTGAGCTGCCTTCCTTCTATAAATACTGGTGGCTGGGTGTTGTTTGATGGCTCAGCAATTGCCTGCTGTGTAGAAACTTGCTGGTGAGTCAGTGGGGTAACACCTGGGGTCATTGATGTAACTGAGGTATGCTGATTAGTTAATGATTGTGGATTAGGCGTGATATCCTGAGTAGTTGTAGCTTGCAGGCTATTTGGTTGTTTTGCAATGTGTGTTCTGAAACCATAACACAATGTGTGTTCTGAAACCAGACTCAGAACACACATTGCAAAACAACCAAGTAGCCTGCAAGCTCCAACTACTCAGGATATCACGCCTAATCCACAATCATTAACTAATCAGCATACCTCAGTTACATACTAGTTATATACTAGTACATAACTCTTATAATATACACCACTGCAACCAGTAAGCACTAACCACTAAACCACACTATAACAAACTACTCTGTATCAAACCACTCTGTAACAAACCACACCCATGCAAGGGTGTTCCTCCTTATATAGGATACAGCCAATCAGGTTGCAGTACAATTAGCAAAAACATTACTGCATGCTGATTATGTCTTATATCAGCCTCTCCCATGGTTACAAGCCATTTATTTGCATTGTGATATTACCTTCAGAGCCATTTGGACATATCAAGTTACCTTCTAAATTAATCTTGAAGGAGCTGTTGCGTATTGCAAAGGTCACTGGAAAATGACTGATGACTCACACGGGGTGGGATCTGGGACTTTTCAGCCTTCAAGTTGCTTCATGGAAAATGAGACAATGATCCATAAATAACATCTCAACTGTCTGGAAGCTCCACCCTGGAGGAAGATCAGTCATGAAGGAAATACAGCTTTGAAGGTAGCTTGTCCATCCATGTAATAGAGGAGCACGTAAAAGAGGTTCTTCTAGATACTTTTCTCAACAGAGTCTGAAAACTATTTCCATCAGTATATCCAAGAATACACAATGTGGCCAACATCCTTAAGAGAATGACAGAATTAGAAGAGACCTTAAAACTATCAAAAAACATATAGAGACTCTAGAGAGGGTGCAAAAAAGAGCAACTAAAATGATAAAGGGACTAGAGACCAGGTCATACGAGGAAAGGTTGCTGGAACTGGGCATGGATAGTCTAGTAAAAAAGAAGGGCTAGGGGGGACATGATAGCTGTATACAGGTACTTGAGGGGTTGCCACAGAGAGGAGGGGGACACACTGTTTTCCAGGGCACCAGAGGGCCGGACGAGGAACAACAGTTGGAAACTGACCAAGGAAAGATTCAACCTGGAGATAAGAAAGAATTTCCTGACAGTGAGAGCGATCAACCAGTAGAACGGCCTGCCAGCGGAGGTTGTGGACTCCCCAACTTTGGACACTTTCAAGAGGAGATTGGACTGCCATTTGGCTGGGGTGATGTAGGATTTCTTGCTCAGCCAGGGGGTTGAACTTGATGACCTGTAAGGTCCCTTTCAACTCTAATAATAAATAAATAAATAAATAAAAATTAATATTCTAGAGGTCTTTCCTGCTTAGACACGAACCCTTTAACATTTCATACACATGGTTATCCAGTCTTGGTGGACAACCAACTAAATATGAATAAGCATTGTTCTCATAAGCCCATGGAAGGACTAGAAACAATGGAATGAAACTGCAAGGGAGTAGATTTAGATTATATATCAGAAAAAAACTTTCTTTACAATAAGGGTGATAAACCAGTGGAACAGTTTGCCACAGGAGGTGGTGGGCTCGCCTTCACTGGAAGTCTTCAAACAGAGACTGGACAGTCATCTTTCTGGGATGGTTTAATGAATCCTGCATTGAGCAGGGGGTTGGACCCGATGAGCCTCAAGGTCCCTTTCAACTCTATGATTCTATTAGTCAAAAAGGCCAATACAGTCTCAAAATGGGTGAGCAGTGCAGTCAGGTGGTAGGAAAAGCAAGTAGGATGCTTGGCTGCATAGCTAGAGGTATAACAAGCAGGAAGAGGGAGATTATGATCCCGCTATATAGAGCGCTGGTGAGACCACATTTGGAATACTGTGTTCAGTTCTGGAGACCTCACCTACAAAAAGATATTGACAAAATTGAACGGGTCCAAAGACGGGCTACAAGAATGGTGGAAGGTCTTAAGCATAAAACGTACCAGGAAAGACTTCATGAACTCAATCTGTATAGTCTGGAGGACAGAAGGAAAAGGGGGGACATGATAATAATAATAATAATAATAATAATTATTATTATTATTATTATTATTATTATTATTATTATTATTATTTATTAGATTTGTATGCCGCCCCTCTCCGAAGACTCGAAACATTTAAATATGTCAAAGGGTTAAATAAGGTCCAGGAGGGAAGTGTTTTTAATAGGAAAGTGAACACAAGAACAAGGGGACACAATCTGAAGTTAGTTGGGGAAAAGATCAAAAGCAACATGAGAAAATATTATTTTACTGAAAGAGTAGTAGATCCTTGGAACAAACTTCCAGCAGACGTGGTTGGTAAATATACAGTAACTGAATTTAAACACGCCTGGGATAAACATATATCCATCCTAAGATAAAATACAGTATAAGGGCAGACTAGATGGATCATGAGGTCTTTTTCTGCCGTCAGTCTTCTATGTTTCTAATACAATCCTGAGTTGCATCAACAGAGGGATACAATATTGGACTAGGGAGGTACTAATACCACTCTATAAAGCCTTAGTTAGACCCCACCTAGAGTATTGCATCCAGTTTTGATCTCCACACTACAAAAAAGATACTGAAACTCTAGAGAAAATATAGCAGAGAGCAACCAAGATGATAAGGGGACTGGAAACTAAAATGTACGAAGAGAGGTTGCAAGAACTGCGCATGACTAGACTAGGAAAGAGAAGGACCGAGGGAGGCATGATAGCAGTGTTCTAATACTTGAGGCGCTGCCACAGAGAGGAGGGGGTCAGGCTGTTTTCCAATGCACCAGAAGGCTAGACTAGGAATAACAAATGGAAGCCGACCAAAGAGAGATTTATTTATTTATTTATTTATTTATTCATTCATTCATTCATTCATTCATTCATTCATTCACTCACTCACTCACTCACTCATTCACTTATTTATTTATTTATTTATTTATTTATTCATTTATTCATTTATTTATTCGTTTATTTATTTTTTTTATTATTAGATTTATATGCCACCCCTCTTCGTAGACTCCGTAACCAGGAAATAAGGAGAAAATTTCTGACGGTGAGAGCGATCAACACTTGAGACATTCAAAGGGAGATTGGACAGCCATTTGTCTGAAATGGTGTAGGGATTCCTGCTTAAGCAGGGGGTTGGACTAGATGACTTACAAGGTCCCTTCCAACTCTAATAGATAAATGATGGATAGATAGATAGATAGATAGATAGATAGATAGATAGATAGATAGATAGATAGATAGATAGATAGATAGATAGGCAGGCAGGCAGGCAGGCAGGCAGGCAGGCAGGCAGGCAGGCAGGCAGGCAGGCAGGCAGGCAGGCAGGCAGGCAGGCAGGCAGGCATGGGGTGAGGGTTCATCAATATGCTGATGATACCCAGTTGTACATCTCTACCCCATGTCCAGTCAACGAAGCAGTGGAAGTGATGTGCCAGTGCCTGGAGGCTGTTGGGGCCTGGATGGGTGTCAACAAACTCAAATTCAACCCAGACAAGACGGAGTGGCTGTGGGTTTTGCCTCCCAAGGACAATTCTATCTGTCCATCCATTACCCTGGGGGGGGGAATTATTGACCCCCTCAGAGAGGGTCCGCAACTTGGGCGTCCTCCTCGATCCACAGCTCACATTAGAAAAACACCTTTCAGCTCTGGCGAGGGGGGCGTTTGCCCAGGTTCGCCTGGTGCGCCAGTTGCGGCCCTATTTGGACCGGGAGTCATTGCTCACAGTCACTCATGCCCTCATCACCTCGAGGCTCGACTACTGTAACGCTCTCTACATGGGGCTACCTTTGAAAAGTGTTCGGAAACTTCAGATCGTGCAGAATGCAGCTGCGAGAGCAATTATGGGCTTCTCCAAGTATGCCCATATCACTCCAACACTCCGCAGTCTGCATTGGCTGCCGATCAGTTTCCGGTCACAATTCAAAGTGTTGGTTATGACCTATAAAGCCCTTCATGGCACCGGACCAGAATATCTTCGGGACCGCCTCCTGCCACACGAATCCCAGCGACCGGTTAGGTCCCACAGAGTTGGCCTTCTCCGGGTCCCATCGACTAAACAATGTCGTCTGGCGGGACCCAGGGGAAGAGCCTTCTCTGTGGGGGCCCCGACCCTCTGGAACCAGCTCCCCCTGAGATTAGGATTGCCCCCACCCTCCCTGCCTTTCGTAAACTCCTTAAGACCCACCTTTGCCGTCAGGCATGGGGGAACTAAAACACCTCCCCCTTGCCCATGTTGTTTTGTTGATTGATTGACTGTGTGCCTGTTTTTTATATATACTGTTTTTATGAGATTATTAATTTAAATTGTAACTGGATGGGTGGGCATTGGATTTGGTATTGTATACTGTACTGTTTTTTTTATTATTGTTGTGAGCCGCCCCGAGTTTGCGGAGAGGGGCGGCATATAAATCCAATAAACCTAAACCTAAACCTAACCCTAACCCTAACCCAGGCAGGCAGGCAGGCAGGCAGGCAGGCAGGCAGGCAGGCAGGCAGGCAGGCAGGCAGGCAGGCAGGCAGGCAGGCAGGCAGGCAGTTTGGCCGTTTTTTCATGTCCATGCTTCAGTGAGGCCTGTGCAGGAGCAGCACCAGTGATGGAGTCCTACAGGTATGGTCAGGTGCGCAGTACCGGTAGAAAAATTTTGAATTTGTTTCTTTTTTTCCCTTCTGGGCTCTGGGTATGTTTTTCCTATCACAGTAAATGAGGTTGAATGTGTATAACTTTAGAAGAGCTGTGCGTGCGTATATGTGTGTACATACACATACAGTTTATGTAGTAGATAATGTATATTCTTGTGTGCCTGTGTGTAATATGTATGTACCCATATGGCATATATACATAGAATTGAATAGTATATTTTGGATGTTCAGTAATAGTAAATCGATAGGGAAATTGTATCACTTTGAGGCAAGGAGAGACCAGGCACCCTTACCCAAACCCTTGACGTGAGTGACGTCAAGTTGGCCACCTTTAAGCCAGTCACATGACCTTTAAGCCACCTCTCGGTCACATAATCGTCAAGCCACTCCCACCTGGTCACATTTATTTATTTATTTATTTATTTATTTATTATTTAGATTTGTATGCCGCCCCTCTCCGCGAACTCGGCCACCTGGTCACATGGCCAGCAAGCCACTCCCACAAAATAAGCCATGCCCACATGTGGTAGTAAAGGTTTTTGCTGCCCTTCACTGCCTGGAGGCCTCAAGTTCCCTTGCCACTACATCTTCTTTGACATAAAAGCTGATCCCCTTCTTTTTTTTCTCCACTTTTACTACCAACATTGTTCTGACACAGGAATGATCAGAGTAAAAGGGGGACAGCTTGTTGTTTGATTCCAATTTCCCCCATAGGCCTGGGGATGTTTTTTTCTTTGGTTTTGTTTTTAGCAAGAAAAAAAGTGATAGTTCAGCTCCATAGAAATGTGTAAAAGGGAGGAGGAGGAAGAGGGGGGGAGGAAGAAAAAAGAGAAAGAGGAGGAGAATTCTCAAATTGCTTATCCCTTTGAAATCCTTTCTCCATACACATGAGGATATTTTTTTTAAAAAAGTAAGAAATAACTGATAGTTCCGCTCCATAGAAACATATAAAAGGGAGGAAGAGGAGGAGAGGGAGGAGGAAGAAGAAGAGGAGGAGGAGGAGAAAAATGAGGAGGAGGAGAGGGAGGAAAATGGGGGAGGAGGAAGGAAGGGAAGAGAAGGAAGAGGAGCCAAAGAGGAGGAGGAGGAAGAGGAGGAGAAGAAGAGCAGGAGGAGGAGGAGAAGCAGGAGACAGAGAAGAGGAGGAAAAGAAGGAGATGAAGAGGAGGAAGAGGAGATGAAGAGGAGGAGGAGAAGGAGAAAGAAGAGAAGAAGAGGAGGAGAAGGAGAAGAGGAGGAGGAGTGGTAGGAGAAGGAGAAAGAAGAAAAGAAAAGGAGGAGGAAGAAAGGAAGAGGAGGAGAAGGAGATCGAGAAGAAGAAGGAGAAGGAGAAGAGGAGGAGGAGGAGGAAGGAGGGGAAGTGGAGAAAGGGGAGTCAAAGAGGAGGAGGAGAAAGAAGGGGAAAAGAAGAGCAGGAGACAGAGAAGAGGAGGAGGAGGAAGGAAACAAAGAGAAGGAAGAGGAGACGAAGAGGAGGAGGAGGTGAGGAGGAGGAGGAGGAGGAGGAGGAGAAAGAAGAGAAGAAGAGGAGGAGGAGGAGAAAAGGAAGAGGAAGAAGGAGGGGGAGAGGAGGAAGAGAAGGTGACAGAGAAGGAGGTGAGGAGGAGTGGTAGGAGAAGGAGAAAGAAGAGAAGAAAAGGAGGAGGAGGAGGAGGAGGTGACTGAGAAGAAGGAGAAGGAGGAAGAAGAAGGAGGGGAAGTGGAGGAAGAGGAGGCAAAGAGGGAGAGGTGGGGAGGAGGAGGAGGAGGAGGAGGAGGTTGTCCTTGGTACTGATTCCCTTGTTGATCTACTCCAGGGATGTCCAACCCACGACCCACAGGCCATCATGCCCTGGCCATACTCACCCATCTTTTAGCAAAAGGGGAAGGGAAGTCGCGATACATTACTTCCTGCCATGACAATACAAGTTTGACACCCCTTGCCAATTCATACAGACAAATAAAACATGATAGATGAAGGAAGGTTTGAAAGCCATCTCATCTTTTAGACTTTACACAAATGCAAGCCAAAAAGCACACAAACGCATTGCAAGCAAAACACCCCCATAATGTCTAGGTGACCTCCCTTCTACACACCTGGTACAATTCATTGTTTTTGTTGTTTTACACAAAGGCCGTTTTGAAAGTGATCTTCTCAGCCAGAGCCTGAAAGTTAATTCTGTTATATTAATTATATCTGTAATTCTGTTATATTAATTACATTGCGAACAGCTGGGCCTCTGTGCTTTATTTATTCCAGAGAAAGTATGTAGGAATTTGGCATCAACGGAATTTTAATTATTTGGAATAAATTAAAGGAGTAAAGGAGGTGGATTATGCTTTGTAGTTCATGTATCATGCGGGAAATAAGGCAGGTTCATTTTTATCACATTCGTTGAAGATTTTTTATTCTCTCCCCAATCAAATAACTTTGATATCTTCCTTTTCATATCATGAGCTTAAGGTTTAAGTTTAATAGGTTAAAGCAAGAACAATAGCATATAGTGGTATTAACACTTCATGTGATCTTCATTCTACACCTCTGTTAATGCAGCCTAGAACTGTGTTGGCTTTTTGGGCAATGGTTGTACACGGCTGGCTGATATTTATTTAAGAAACATAGAAACGTAGAAGACTGACAGCAGAAAAAGACCTTATGGTCCATCTAGTCTGCCCTTATACTATTTCCTGTATTTTATCTTACAATGGATCTATGTTTATCCCAGGCATGTTTAAATTCAGTTCCTGTGGATTTACCAACCACGTCTGCTGGAAGTTTGTTCCAAGGATCTACTACTCTTTCAGTGAAATAATATTTTCTCATGTTGCTTTTGATCTTTCTCCCAACTAACTTCAGATTGTGTCCCCTTCTTCTTGTGTTCACTTTCCTATTAAAAACACTTCCCTCCGGAACCTTATTTAGCTCTCCAGTGGTTCTGCTCCTACCTCTCCGGCCGGTCGCAGTCGGTGTTAGTGGGGGGTCAGAGGTCGACTCCGAGGTCTCTCCCTTGTGGGGTGCCTCAGGGGTCGGTCCTCTCCCCCCTGCTATTTAATATCTACATGAAACCGCTGGGTGAGATCATCCAAGGGCATGGGGCGAGGTATCATCAGTACGCAGATGATACCCAGCTTTACATCTCCACCCCATGTCCAGTCAACGAAGCAGTGGAAGTGATGTGCCAGTGTCTGGAGGCTGTTGGGGCCTGGATGGGTGTCAACAGACTCAAACTCAACCCGGATAAGACGGAGTGGCTGTGGGTTTTGCCTCCCAAGGACAATCCCATCTGTCCATCCATTACCCTGGGGGGGGGGAATCATTGACCCCCGCGGAGAGGGTCCACAACTTGGGCATCCTCCTCGATCCACAGCTCACATTAGAGAACCATCTTTCAGCTGTGGCGAGGGGGGCGTTTGCCCAGGTTCGCCTGGTGCACCAGTTGCGGCCCTATCTGGACCGGGACTCATTGCTCACAGTCACTCATGCCCTCATCACCTCGAGGTTCGACTACTGTAATGCTCTCTACATGGGGCTACCTTTGAAAAGTGTTCGGAAACTTCAGATCGTGCAGAATGCAGCTGCGAGAGCGGTCATGGGCTTACCTAGGTATGCCCATGTTTCACCATCACTCCGCAGTCTGCATTGGCTGCCGATCAATTTCCAGTCACAATTCAAAGTGTTGGTTATGACCTTTAAAGCCCTTCATGGCACTGGACCAGGATATCTCCGAGACCGCCTTCTGCCGCACGAATCCCAGCGACCGATTAGGCCCCACAGAGTGGGCCTTCTCCAGGTCCCGTCAACTAAACAATGTCGGTTGGCGGGCCCCAGGGGAAGAGCCTTCTCTGTGGCGGCCCCAACTCTCTGGAACCAACTCCCCCCAGAGATTAGAACTGCCCCTACTCTCCCTGCCTTCCGCATACTCCTTAAAACCCACCTTTGTCGTCAGGCATGGGGGAACTGAAACACCTTCCCCAGGCATGTACAATTTATGCATGGTATGTTTGTGTGTGTGTTTGTTAGAAAAATGGGGTTCTTTTTAAATATTTTAAAGTATTTGGATTTGTTATAAATTGTTGTGTCTTGCTGTGAGCCATCCCAAGTCTATGGAGAGGGGCGGCATACAAATCTAATAAATAGATAGATAGATAGATAGATAGATAGATAGATAGATAGATAGATAGATAGATAGATAGATAGATAAATAAATAAATAACCCTTTAACATATTTAAATGTTTCAATCATGTCCCTGCTTTTCCTTCTGTCCTCCAGACTATACAGATTGAGTTCATTAAGTCTTTCCTGATACGTTTTATGCTTGAGACCTTCCACCAGTCTTGTAGCCCATCTTTGGACCCATTCAATTTTGTCAATATCTTTTTGTAGGTGAGGTCTCTAGAACTGAACACAGTATTCCAAATGTGGTCTCACCAGCACTCTATATAAAGGGATCACAATCTCCCTCTTCTTGCTTGTTATACTTGTTAAATCAGTGGTTCTCAACCTTTCTAATGCCGCGGCCCTTTAATACAGTCCCTCATGTTGTGGTGACCCCCAACCATAAGTCTAGCTCCCATTTTCTTAATGGAGCTTTAAGTTGACTGGCAGGATGGTCAGAAGGAGACCCCCACTGTAAACAGCTGATTGGTCAGATTGTAAAAATACATTCCAAGGTGCCAGAATAGAAGCTTTACTTCCTAACATCATGGGAAATTTGTCTTTTCCCATGGTCTTAAGTGACCCCTGTGAAACGGTCATTCGACCCCCAAAGGGGTCCCAACCCCCAGGTTGAGAACCACTGATTTACATGGTTGTCCACTAGGACTCCAAGATCCCTCTCACACTTACTACTGTTGACCAAGATGCCAAATACATTGTACCTGTGCATTTTGTTTTTCTTGCCTAAATGTAGAACCTTATCTTTTTCACCATTGAATTTCATTTTGTTTGATAGTGTTCAGGTCTGTCAAGATCCTTCTGTATCTTGAGCCTATTTTCTGGAGTGTTGGCTATTCCTGCCAGTTTGGTGTCATCTGCAGTGATGGGCGAACCGAACTCGCACAATTCGGGTCCGTACCAAATTTTGTGGTGTTCAGTTTGCCGAACACAAACATGATTTTTTTTCAAACTTCGGGCAAAGTTCGGTGTCGTGTTCGGCATTCGGAGCTTTGATGTCACCGGCAGGTTGCTAAGGACGCCAAGGTGATCACTTCCTGGATTCCATGGAATCCAGGAAGTGATCACCTTGGCGTCCTTAGCAACCTGCCGGTGATGTCAAAGCTCCGCCCCCAGAATCTCTTCGTGGGAAGGATTCCCCGTTCATGTTCGAGTTCAGGTTCGGTTCGGGTTCAGCCGAATTTTGTGTAAAGTTTGTCCGAACTTGCCAAACCTGAACACTGTTGGGTTTGCGCATAACTAGTCATCTGCAAATTTGATGAGTTCCCCATCTATCCCTTCATCCTAATCATTGATGAAGATGTTGAACAGTACTGGGCCTAAAACAGCGCCTTGGGTTCTCCACTGCATACTTCCCTCCATGTAGAGGCAGTTCCATTGAGCACTACATATTAAGTGTGGTTGATTAGCCAGTTTTGAATCCATCTGGTGGTGTTGCTGTCTAACCCACATTTTTTCAACTTTATCTAATACTAGGCTATGGTCTACTTTGTCAAAAGCCTTACTGAAGTTTTAATTCAATGCAGGCCATATCTTCAAGTATTTCTTTCATTCCCATACGTTGTTCATTTATAATGCCTTTAATATCCTGCTGTATCGATTCCATGCCTCTGTTTCCACTTGTTATCATTTTTACAATTCAACAAAATTCAAAGGAAAACCCTGGGGTGTTAACCACCTCTTTCTCCCCCCCCTCTCTTTTTTTTGATCTATTCCATTTTTTTAAAATTAACAAGAACAAAAGTTCCAAGTGCTATGCCTTCCTTCCTTCCTTCCTTCCTTCCTTTCTTTCTTTCTTTCTTTCTTTCTTTCTTTCTTTCTCCCTGCCTTTTCCAGTTACAGTAGAGGCTCAGGTTTCTAAGTGGAAAATGGTTCTTGAGAAGAAGCAACACCCAGTTGTTATCTAGAAAAGTTCATAAGTAGAGGTGCTTGTAGGTACCACTGTATTGTATATTGCAAGCTTAAGCTCTCTACAAGAATCTGAACTACTAATGGGCAAAGTGAATTGGCAGCAGATGAGCATCAAAGAAATTTATGGTGGGCTGGACTTTGAATCTCTTGTGGGCACGAAGAGACTCGCGTCAGTAATGGGTTGCAACCGGAACAGGGGGATCCCCATTCTGGTGGCAAAAATGGAGCTGTGCATGCAGCTCCAGGTGATCAGCAGGCAGGTGTGCATGTCGGCATGAGATTTGGCTTCTGAGCATGTGCCGGAAGCCAACTCTTGCATGAGGATGCGTGCGCAAGCGAGATTTTGGCAATTTTCACTGGGTCTTTTTTGCTTCTGTGCATATGCAGAAGCAAAAATATTGCCAAAAATCACCAAAATCTCGCTTTCACACTGTCCTCATGCAAAATTTAGCTTCTGGCACCTGCACAGAAGCTGAATCTCACGTGAGGACGTACGCACCCACCTACCAGATGTATGCCCACCCACACCGATCTCTGGGAGCGTTCTGGTAGTGGCGTAAGGTAGGAACCCTGCCTGCTTGAGACATATGACATGTTTGACCCCTCCCTCAGGCTCAGCCTGGTCATTTCCTACAGGTTATTTTTAAACATAATACTGGAAAGAAAGGAAGGAAGGGAGGGAGGGAGGGAGGAAGGAAGGAAGAAAGAAAAATAAGGAGGGAAGGAAGGAAGGAAGGAAGGAAGAAAAAAAGAAAAAAGAAAGAAAATAAAGAAGAAAGGAGGGCGTGTGGGAGGGAGGGAGGGAAGGAAGAAAATAAGAAAGAAAGGAGGGAGGGCAGGTAAGGGAGGGAGGGCAGGTAAGGGAGAGAGGGAGGGCAGGTAGTTAAGTTTAAGTTAAGTTTTGTTAGATTTGTATGCCGCCCCTCTCCGAAGACTCGGGGCGGCTCACAGGAAGGACGAAAGGAAGGAAGGAATCCTTGTTACAATGATACCCCTATATTTACCCACAATATTGTCACTAAATCAATCAATCTGTCCCTCGTTGTTGCTGAAATTGAAGCCTCTCCCACCGCTGACAGCCTCTGCACCCTCTTCTTTCTTTTCTTGAGCAATGCTAATTTGGGGCGAGTTATTTCGGTATTAATGCGGAGAGCTTATTCAGTGGCAATTTAGCATTATTGACTCTGCCATTACGCAAGGCAATGCTGTGCAACCATTATGTCTTGTTTACAGTTTATAAAGATGCTAAATATGGAGTGGGGGAGATGCATAATGTGCCAGGAATAGATAAAACATCGCGTCTTCCTTCTAATGGCTGCAGAGGGGAAACCAAACATGAGCGTTAGGAGCCGTTCGATTCCGGAGGAAAGGTAGCAGACAGCTTGGACAAAGTGTCTTTGGGGCTGATGGGAATTCTATCCCCCAGAACGCCCCCCTCCTCCTCCTGCAATTGGTTGGCCTTAAACAAGAATGTCTTCAAAAGTTCTTAGAATTGAACTGCCAATGGCCTTGCCTTAGTAAACACCTCTTTCTTCTTCTTCTTCTTCTTCTTCTTCTTCTTCTTCTTCTTCTTCTTCTTCTTCTTCTTCTCCTCCTCCTCCTCCTCCTCCTCCTCCTCCTTGTGGTTAGCTCTGGCCCAGCTCCTGCCTCAAGGACTGTGGATGTGGGGGAGACATCCACATGCTGCAGGTCTGTTTTGCCCCCGGTGGAATCTGATGATGAAGGCTCCTCTGACCAAGAAGACATGAGTGACAGGGAGGAGGAGAGTGTGGCAGACAGCTCAGAAGGAGATCAATTATCTAGCTCCTCCTTGGATTCAGAACAAGAGTTAATGATACAGCCACGCATGCGGAGAGCGTTGCATAGGCAACAACAACTGAGAGATTATTATCAAAGAAAATGAGGCCACCTGTGGTTGGGTGGGGCTGTGGTAATTAGTGAGGCTGCTATAAATAGCAGCCTGTGGGTTTGGCCATTGTGGAGGATTATCTGATCGTTGTGTTTCGTGCCTGCTTTGCTGCCTTTGACCTTTTGTGTGCTGATTTTTCCCCGCTTTGAAACTAAACCAGAGCAAAGAGTGTTTCACTTTGTGAAAGAAGGACTGTGAATTGCCTCACAGCTGCAAGCTAAGTATCTCAGAACTGATAAGGGACTTGTACAAATTACCAGTTTGTTTGAAGACGAGTGCTCTTTGCTATACAAAAAGAGGGCTTAGGTTAAGTGAATTTTCATTATAAAGAACATTGTTTTGAATTTTTAAACGTGTGTGTGTCTGAAATTTGTACCTGTGAATTTTTGGGAGGAGTCTACCAGAGAGCCCGACAGAACACTTCTTCTTCTTTTTCTTTTTCTTTTTCTTTTTCTTCTTCTTCTTCTTCTTCTTCTTCTTCTTCTTCTTCTTCTTCTTCTTCTTCTTCTTCTTCTTTATCCTCCGCCTCCTCCTCCTCCTCCTTCTCCTCCTCCTCTCCCTGTTCCTCCTCCTTTCATCTCTCCTCCTGTTCTCCTCCTGTTCTTCCTCCTCCTCCTCCTCCTCCGGCTTCCTCTTTCCATCCCCCCTCCTCCCACTCCCTCTCCTTCTAATCCCCATGCATTTAATGCAGTCCCCTTTTGCCACATAAGAAATTACAAGTCAGTACCAACCTTTGCAAAGATGCTAAGGCTCTTTTGCAATCGTGGGGAATCTCGTAGTTGCAACTCCAGTTGAAAAGTTACTTCACACTTCTGCCATGGGGAGAATCAATGGACACTAAAGTTCAACAGCTTTTCTGTTTATATATATTTATAAATTGTCAGACAAATGCCCAGTCGGCGACTTAAACTGCTGGCCGAAATTGCCCCTGGAGCCGGGGGACGCTGTCTTGAGCTCCGCAGAGCTCTGAACTTCCGGTTTCCGGCGAAACCAGAAGTTCGGCTTTGGGCAGCTTGCCAAGGTGATGTGCTGCATGCAGGGCCTGGGCGGAGGTCCTGGATCACCCTATTTAAGGACGGTCCGAGCAGGACCTCCTCCTTGCCCTGCTGAAGTCCCGAAGTGAACACCCGCCCGCCCTCCGCTATCAACAGTGTGTCTGAAGGAGGTCGCTTCTGGGCCGAATAGGAATTTTTTGCGGCTTCCCCTTTAGAGGCGGCCGTTTTTTCACCTATTCCACACTGACGGTACGGAGGGAATGGTTAGGGGGTGCGGCGCTATATAGATTTTGTAATTAAGCTTCCCTCTGGCCATGGGGGTTGGCAGGTTAGGGGCGGAAATGGGCAGTAGGAGAGACTGCACATGCTCCTTTGGGCATTTTTTAAATGGATGATGGACCGCCGCTCTCCATGAACTAGAGGTTGTTACAATATCGGGGATTGAAGAGAGGATGCCCATGGGACTCACTGGATCCAATTCCCCTCGGGGATTGGAGGGTGAGCTCCTCCCACATGCTGAAGGGTGTGGCTCGGATCCAGGTGAAGGTGGCTTCCTTCACCTGGTTCAGCAAGGAGTTTTGCCCAATGTTGCCCAGGAAGGTTATGGCAGGAATTTCCGCCCCGTTAGTTTTTGGCCTCCGCAGGTCATTTGTTTATAGTTAAATTTGAATATTTAAATTTGAATATTTAAATTTACGTATTTAAAGTTACGTTATTTAAATTTATGCTAATTTAATAAAGTGATCCTATATTTAACCTATACACTGTCTCAGCGTCTTTACTCCCCTTCCGGGGCAATTATAGAATGGTAATTTGTATAAACATAACATTAGAAAAGTAATGATAAAAAGTAGTGATAAAAGACAAATAGGACAGGGACGGTAGGCACAATGTTGCGCTTATGCTCGCCCCTTACAAACCTCTTAGAAAAAGGGAGAGACCAAATGTAGACAATCTAAGATTAAAGGCTTTGGGGTTAGGAGAAGTGTTCCCTCTAATTTTTTGGGGGGGTGGGCGGAAAAGTATAGTGTCTGAGCGGCAGCCCCTTTGGGACTGGGCGGCAGAGAAATAATAAATAAATAAATAAGTAAGTAAGTAAGTAAACAAACAAACAAACAAACAAACAAACAAATAAAAAACCCACCCTGTTTTGCCTCAGAGAATTTCAAAATAAAATACTGTACTGTGTGTCTATAACAGTGAGCTCATAATAAGGCAACTCTATCAATATCAAAATGCCACTTAAATAGTTGAGCTAGTTTCAAACTAGATTTTGATTTTCTTTCTCTCTTCCTTACTCCCATTCTTTTTCTTTTTCTTTTCCTTCCTCTCTTTTTTCTATCTGTTTCTCTCTCTTCCTCTCTTCCTCTCTCTCTCCCTCCCTCTCACTCTTTCCCTCTCGGCTTCTGGGCAGGTTTGGAAAACTCTGAGTTGATGATGATTTTTAAGTGAGCGATTGCTCACTGCTCAGCTTAGAGGGAACTATGGTTAGGAGTAGAAACCACAGAGTCAGGTAGTGCATTCCAGGCGTTGATTACTCTGTTGCTGAAGTCATATCTTTTGCAGTGTAGTTTAGAGCGGTTGACATTTAGTTTAAATCTATTACGTGCTTGTATGCTGTTGCGGTGGAAGGTGAAGTAGTCACTAACAGGAAGGACATTTTGGTCTATGATTTTATGAACTATTGTTAAGTTGGAACGGAGATGACGGAGTTGTAAGTTGTCTAATCAAAGAATTTCAAGTCTATTGAGGACTCCCATTTCTTTTCCCACTTGAGCTCAGCTCTTCTCTTTCCTTTTGAGGCTACCAGGTCTAAACAACTACTTGGAGAATGCTAAAACCCGAGGGAAATGCCAACGACACACAAAGGTCTTTAATTGGCCGCCAGACACCAAATTGGAAAGCAACCGACAGGATCAGTCATCCTGTAGGAACATGTGAAACCAGCCCAAACTATTTAACAGGCATTGTGCTTTTAAACATGTTTTTATTAGGGAAGCAATCGAGCGAACTCAAAGAAATCAATGCCATTCATTGCTTCATAAAGTGGAGCGTCACGGGTATTGGCAGGTGAGGCTTTTCCTTCTGGGTGCCGACACTTTATGTATTACTGGATAATTGGAAATCACCCAGCTTTCTAGTCCTATAAATAAAATAAGGCGGTCTGGCTCTCTCTTGGTTCTGCTAACTTTTTTTATTTCCTTGTGTTGGAAGAAATATCCCTCTGGTTCAGTTCCAATCTGGGAGAAAAGTACTGGAGACAAAATGGACCCAGGGGCTGATTGGAAAGAAGGTTTAATGATGATAAAAAGTAGTGATTTTTTATCATTTAATGTCTTCAAGGGTAGCCAACACCCTTGAAGACAGGCTCAAATTACAGAAAGTCCTGGACAGACTAACACAGTGGGCCCACACCAACAAAATGATGTTCAACATCGACAAGAACAAAGTCCTTCACCTAGGTAAAAAAAACAAAACTGGACACACATACAACCTGGGAGAAACCCCTCTTAGCAGTAGCGACGGCGAAAGAGACCTCGGAGTCTTGGTGGATAATCAACTAAACATGAGCCAACAGTGTGCAGCAGCAGCCAAAAAAGCCAATACAATCCTAAGCTGCATCAACAGGGGAATACACTCCAAGACCAGGGAAGTCTTAATACCACCCTACTACACCCTGGTCAGACCACACCTGGAGTACTGTGTTCAGTTCTGGTCACCACACTTCAAAAAAGACATTGAAACTCTGGAGAAGGTGCAGAAAATAGCAACCAAAATGGTCAGGAGTCTAGAAACTAAGACTTACGAAGAGAGACTGCGGGAACTGGGCACGGATAGCCTAGAGAAAAGGAGGGCCAGAGCGGACATGATAGCAGTCTACAGGTATACGAGGGGTTGCCACAGAGAGGAGGGGATCACTTTATTCTCCAGGGCACTGGAGGGCCGGACGAGGAACAACGGCTGGAAGCTGACCAAGGAGAGATTCAACCTGGAAATAAGGAAGAACTTCCTGACGGTCAGAATGATCAACCAGTGGAACAACTCTGGACATTTTAAAGAGGAAATTGGACTGCCATTTGGCTGGGATGCTATAGGGTTCCTGCTTAGGCAGGGGGTGGACTTGATGACCCCCATGGTCCCTTCCAACTCTAACAATAAATAAGTAAATAAATAAATGAAGCAGAACCACGTGGGTTTGTGGCTCTGATGCAGCTGACCACACAACATTGAGAGTGAGGGGGTTTTACATCTTAATAATAATAATAATTTATTAGATTTGTATGCTGCCCCTCTCCAAGGACTTCGAGCAGCTCACAACAAGTAAACATCATATACAAATCCAATGTTAAAACAGTTTTAAAAACCCCTATTAAAAACAATCATACAACCCAAACACATCACATGTAAAGTCAAGACAGCTAAGGATATATCAATTCCTCCATGCCTGGTGACATAGATGAGTTTTCAAATGTTTGCGACATCTGACCAGAACCTCCAGGACTGCCTTCTGCCACACAATTCCCAGTGGCCAATTAGGTCCCACAGAGTTGGCCTTCTCCGGGTCCCATCGACAAAACAATGCCGTCTGGCAAGACCCAGGGGAAGAGCCTTCTCTGTGGCAGCCCCGACCCTCTGGAATCAACTCCCCACTCTCCCCATCTTCCACAAGATGTTAAAGACCCACTTAGGTCACCATGTATGGGGGGAATGATCCTCCCCCCTTTCCTGATTATAGCAGTTGAGAATGGTATGATTGTGTAATATTGATTGTTTTTTAATATTAAGTATTTTAACTTCAGTTTTAGTAATATTAGATTTGTACCACTGTTTATTGTATTTTATTATTATTGTGAGCTGCTCCGAGTCCTTGGAGAGGGGTGGCATACAAAGTCGTGGAGTCCCTGGCTGGCCCTTGCAAAACCCTTGGGTTCCATGGAACCCGGTTGAAAAACACTGGCTTAGTGTCTCCAGCTTGAGTAGAGGGTTGGTCTAGAAGACCTCCAAGGTCCCTGCAAACTTTTGTTAGTCTGTTCATATTCAGTCTTCTTTCCCACCCACCTTTTCTGTGTATGAATATTCTAAGAGGCTTGTAGCTATTTTCCTATTTAAAAAGGGTGTTCTTTTTATTTTGACTTTGAGTTATGTTGAAATCGATGCTCGTTTTGCTATATTTTACCCTTCGGGCCTCTCATTGTTGTTATTCATTCTGGGGGCCTTTACAAGCTAGTCCCTGCTCCCCATAGATTAGCATGTTGCAGCTTGCAGAGGGCGGCAAATATCATTTCCAGGTCTGTCCTTGGAGTACCTATTTTATCACTCCCTAGGAAGTTGGGAGAGGCCAGGAATGTGAAGCTCTGCAGAGCTTTTGAGAAAAAAGAAACGGTAATAACCATTTCACTTGCACGCCAGGGTTTTTAAATCTGCTGGGGTAAAATTAACTCGGCAATCAGCAGTGTGAATCAGCGCTCTAATGAGCTCGAGTCCTATAAAGATTTGGAAGAGAAAGAGATGGCTAATTATAATGGATGGGGTGGAGATCCTTTGCAACCTGCTCTCTCTCTCAGGGAGCTGAGGCTTGAACACAACAAAATATTTGGAAACTGATTTTTCCCATTGGAAACTAATGGTATCAGACCTGAGAAAAATAAGTGGAAAGCAAGAGAATTTAATTCAATTGATTAGATTTGTATGGCTCCCCTCTCCGAAGACTCAGGGCGGCTCACAACAACAATAAATACAGTAAAAAATTGTTGTGGTTAGCTCTGGCCCAGCTCCTGCCCCAAGGACTGTGGATGTGGGGGAGACATCCACATGCTGCATGCCTGTTTTGCCCCCGGTGGAATCTGCTGATGAAGGCTCTTCTGACCAAGAAGACATGAGTGACAGGGAGGAGGAGAGTGGGGCAGACAGCTCAGAAGGAGATCAATTATCTAGTTCTTCCTTGGATTCAGAACAAGAGTTAATGATACAGCCACGCATGCGGAGAGCGATGCATAGGCAGCAACAACTGAGAGATTATTATCAAAGAAAATGAGGCCATCTGTGGTTGGGTGGGGCTGTGGTCATTAGTGAGGCTGCTATAAAGAGCAGCCTGTGGGTTTGGCCATTGTGGAGGATTAGCTGATCATTGTGTTTCGTGACTGCTTTACTGACTTTGACCTTTTGTGTGCTGATTTTTCCCCGCTTTGAAACTAAACCAGAGCAAAGTGTGTTTCACTTTGTGAAAGAAGAAGGACTGTGAATTGCCTCACAGCTGCAAGCTAAGTATCACAGAACTGATAAGGGACTTGTACAAATTACCAGTTTGTTTGGAGACCAGTGCTCTTTGCTATACCAAAAGAGGGCTTGGTTTAAGTGAATTTTCATTATAAAGAACATTGTTTTGAATTTTCAAACGTGTGTGTGTTTCAAATTTGTACCTGTGAATTTTTGGGAGGAGTGTACCAGAGAGCCCGACAGAACAACAATGATACAAATCCAATTAATAAAAGTAGAATTTAAACCCCTTAATATTAAAAACAACTAATGCGACACAGTCATACCATTCTCAAGTGCTATAGTCAGAAAAGAGGCGGGAGTTAATCCCCACATGCCTGGTGGCATAGGTGAGTCTTTAACCTCTTGCGGAAGATGGGGAGCAATTCAGGGGCAATTCGAATCTCCAGGGGGAGTTGATTCCAGAGGGCCGGGGCTGCCACAGAGAAGACTCTTCCCCTGGGTCCCGCCAGAATGAACCTCTGATTCTAGTAACAGGTAACTGCACCTGAAATAATATATAATAAATAAATATAATAATGAAGACATTATATGACAGGTAGGTAGGTGGAAGCTAGATAAAGATAGATAGATGATGGAGAGAGAGAGACACACACACACTTCTAAGGTGCAGAAAGAGTAGGAGTGATAATTACTGCAAATAAAGAAGAACCTCCACCAAACAATTCTTCTCCGTAAATTGTAGAAGAATTGCAATTATATTGTAAGCCATCCAGATCTGCTCAAACCACCAGATGGGCGGCATATAAATTTAATAACTTCAAGAGCCTCAGTGGTGCAGTGGTTAGAGTGCAGTACGGCAAGCTACTTCTGCTGATCACCAGCTGCCAGCAGTTTGGCAGATCGAATCTCAGTAGGCACAATGTTGACTCAGCCTTTCATCCTTCCGAGGTCGGTAAAATGAGGACCCAGATTGTTGGAGGCAATATGCTTACTCTCTGTAAACTACTTAGAGAGGGCTGTAAAAGCACTATGAAGCAGTATATGAGTCTAAATGCGATTGCTATTTGTCCAGAATTGTATAAGGTCTCCTGCTTGAGCCCAGGCTTGGGTTAGAAGCCTCCCCAGGTCCCTTCCAACTTTGTTATTCTGTTCTGGTGGAACTGGTGGAAATGTTAATGGTGAGTATTCTGAGCAGAGCCTGGTTACAAGCTGTGTGCCACAAAGGTCTGTTCTGGGTCCTATTCTTTTTAATATCTTTGTGAGTGACATAGGGGAAAGTTTGGTAGGGAAGGTTTGCTTATTTGCCGATGACTCTAAAGTGTGCAATAGGGTTGATATTCCTGGAGGCGTCTGTAATATGGCAAATGATTTAGCTTTACTAAATCAAATGGTCCAAGCAATGGAAACTGCAGTTTAATGTTTCCAAAGGTAAAATAATGCACTTGGGGAAAAGGAATCCTCAATCTGAGTATTGTATTGGCAGTTTTGTGCGGGAAAAATTTTCAGAAGAGACGGGTTGAGGGGTAGTGACTTCTGACAGTCTCAAAATAAGTGAACAGTGTGGTCAGGTGGTAGGAAAAGCAAGTGAAATACTTGGCTGCATGGCTAGAGGTATAACAAGCAGGAAGAGGGAGATTGTGATCCCGCTATATAGAGCGCTGGTGAGACCCCATTTGGAATACTGTGTTCAGTTCTGGAGACCTCACCTATAAAAAGATATTGATCAAATTGAACGGGTCCAAAGACGGGCTACAAAATAGTGGAAGGCCTTAAGCGTAAAACGTATCAGGAAAGACTTAATGAACTCAATCTGTATAATCTGGAGGACAGAAGGAAAAGGGGGGACATGATCGAAACATTTAAATATGTGAAAGGGTTAAATAAGGTTCAGGAGGGAGGTGTTTTTAATAGGAAAGTGAACACAAGAACAAGGGGGCACAATCTGAGGTTAGTTGGGGGAAAGATCAGAAGCAACATGAGAAAATATTATTTTCCTGAAAGAGTCGTAGATGCTTGGAACAAACGTCCAACTGATATGGTTGGTAAATCCACAGGAACTGAATTTAAACATGCCTGGGATAAACATATATCCACCCTAAGATAAAATATAGGAAATAGTATAAGGGCAGACTTAGATGGACCATGAGGTCTTTTTCCGCCGCCAATCATCTATGTTTCTATGTTCTATTTACGTCCTTTTTTTTCTTTTTGCAGAAAGAATCAGCATAATTACCACTGTGCCGTTCTTTCTTCTGCTAGACTTTTAATGGCTCAATAAGACTTCCAACCTCTTTCAAAATGAGACAGCCGGATGAGCCGAAACGTACTTGGCCAGATGTGTGAAGCCGCTCAATATACAGAAAAGCCAGCAACTGTTAAATACAAGGTTTGGCGGTGAGCAGGAGGACAGCCACCGAATCCACTCAACCGTTTCAAATCGGTCTTTAACTTCTATGACTGTTTGTGAATCTCGGCTTTGCCCGAAGGGCTCCGTTCCTTACTTGTTGTAAAGGCCCTTCTGGATGCTCTGAAGTAACTCAAAACAGACCTTGAAATTTAAATCTGCGACGGAGTTTTAATTTTCTATGGCAGATTTAATGCCTATTGCACCTTGATGGACCAACAAAGGCTTAAGGGCTAAGCAAGGGTTGATTTTCAAATGAATCAATAAAATTCACTTGACTTTCGGGGAAGTAAACTTTCCCTGATGGTTTCGGCTTTCCACCCACAAGCTAGCTTGAATTTAGACATTGAATTTTGCAAGCTATTAAGCATCCAAGAATATAAATGAGCCGGGGTGGCGCAACAGGTAGAGTGCTCTACTACAGGCCACTGAAGCTGACTGTAGATCTGTAGGTCAGCGGTTCAAATCTCATCACCGGCTCAAGGTTCACTCAGCCTTGCATCCTTCCGAGGTGGGTAAAATGAGGACCCGGATTGTGGGGACAGTAGGCTGGCTCTGTTAAAAAGTGCTATTGCTAACATGTTGTAAGCCACCCTGAGTCTAAGGAGAACAGCAGCATAAAAATCGAATGAATGAAAGAAAGAAAGAAGGAGAAAGACGGGGAGAAGAAGAGAAGAAGAAAGAAAATGAAGGAAGGAAGGAGAAAGAAAGAAAGAAAGAGAAAGAAAGAAAGAAAGAAAGAAAGAAAGAAAGAAGGAAAGAAGGAAAAGAGGTTGAGACTCTAGAAAGAGTACAGAGAAGAGCAACAAAGATGATTAGGGGACTGGAGGCTAAAACATAAGAACAGTTGCAGGAATTGGGTATGTTTAGTTTCATGGAAAGAAGGACCAGGGGAGACATGATAGCAGTGTTCCAATATCTCACCTTCCTAGAACACCGAGATGTGAAGATGTCATCCAGGGCGGGTAGCTGGAGCCCAATGATGTTCTGGGCAGTTTTAATAATTCTCTGTAGAGCTTTTTTGTTCGCTATGGAGCTGCTCCCATACCAAGCTAGAATGCCATATGTCAAGACACTCTCAATGGTGCTGCGATAGTAGGACAACAGTAGATGCTGAGATAAATTTATCTTCCTGAAGAGGAGAGGAGAGGAGAGAGAGAAGAGAAGAGAGAGAAGAGAAGAGAAGAGAGAGAAGAGAAGAGAAGAGAAGAGAAGAGAAGAGAAGAGAAGAGAAGAGAAGAGAAGAGAAGAGAAGAGAAGAGAAGAGAAATCTTTATTGGACAAGTGTGATTGGACAACACAAGGAATTTGTCTTTGGTGCATATACTCTCAGTGTACATAAAAGACATGATACATTTGTCAAGAATCATGAGGTGCAACACTTAATGATTGTCATAGGGTACAAATAGGCAATCAGGAAACAATCAATATTTATATAAATCATAAGGATACAAGCAACAAGCTACAGTCCTGCAGTCAGATGGAGGATAGGAATGATGAGAAGTAATACACCCCTTGTGCATAGTTTGACAGTGGTGAGGGAATTATTTGCTTAGCAGAATGATGGTGTTCAGGAAAAAAAAAGTTCTTGTATCTAGTTGCCTTGGTGTGCAGTGCTCTGCAGCAATGTTTTGAGGGTAGGAGTTGAAACAGTTGATGCCCAGGAATCGAAGGGTTAGTAAATATTTTCCCCGCCCTCTTTTTGACTCATGCAATATACAGGTCCTCCCTGGAAGGCAGGTTGGCAGTAATTATTTTTTTTCTGCAGAATATAACATCTGGAAGAGATATAAAGGGGCATTGAGTGGGATAAATAAATTCCCTATGGTGATTTTCTATTTCAGAACCAGAAGAGAACTCATTGTAGGGAAAAGATGCATTAAAACACTAATGTTAAGAGTTTCAATCCCATTTTTATTTATATTGAAGCATTTAATCCTCAAATAATTAGTCATTACTTGTATTTAATGACTGGTTTGCTAATTGGATATCCCTAGATGGAACTCAAAGCTGTTAAAACTATAACAAACTGGTCATTAACTACTGTAATGATCAAAATCTCTAGGATTATTACGATTATAAACTATAATTAGCAGTTTATAACAGCTATATTTTATTTTGGGAAGTCTTTCCTGCTTCCATCCATCTCTCCTTCCTTCCTTTTGATAACAAAGCCCGTATGAAAAATGTTTGCCCTATATTTGATCACTCAGAAATGGAAAGAGAGTGACTAATTATGCATTTTTAATATGTTTTGGAGCAGACTTTATGCTAAAATTCATATTTGTTGAGTGAAGAGAGATATATCAATATGCATGAGCTTTGGAAGTTTAAACAGTATGGTTAAAATATTTGCTGACATTATTTCCTAAATTATAAAGGCCACGAGCCCTTAGACAATCTAAAGTAATTACTTGGGTAGGAAATGGGGAAAACGCCTCAAAGCAAGGAATGCTAAAGAAATGGGGTGGAGAAGGTTGGCAGGATGCCAAAAGTAGCAGCCAAGAAGAAGAAATGAAAGAGACTCTATTGGGATTAGAATTTGTCTGTCCAAGGAATTTCCTCCCACTATGACTATGTATGCTTGGAAAAATTTACAAACTCAGGTGAGTGAGTGAGTGAGTGAGTGAGTGAGTGAGTGAGTGAGTGAGTGAGTGAAGGAAGGAAGGAAGGAAGGAAGGAAGGATAAAGGGAAGGGAAGGGAAGGGAAGGGAAAGAAGAAAAGAACAGGGAGGAAAGGAAGGAATGCAGGAATTCAGGAAAGAAGGAAGGAAGGAAGGAAGGAAGGAAGGAAGGAAGGATAAAGGGAAGGGAAGGAAGGAAGAAAAGAACAGGGAGGAAAGGAAGGAATGCAGGAATTCAGGAAAGAAGGAAGGAAGGAAGGAAGGAAGATACATCAATGGAGGTAAGGCAGATAATAAAATCAATAGGGTTCTGTGTGAGAGAGAGAAAGAGAGAGAGGGAGAGGGAGAGGGAGGGAGGGAGAGAAAGAGAGAAAGAGAGAGAGAAAGAAAGAAAGAAAGAAAGAACAAGGAAGGAGGGGGAGAGAAAGAAGGAAATAAATAAATAAATAAATAAATTACAAGAAAGGAGGGGGAGAGAAAAAAGGAAAGAAAGAAAGAGAGAGAAAGAAAGATGAAAGAAAGAAAGAAAAACAAGGAAGGAGGGAGAGAGAAAGAAGGAAAGAAAGAAAGAAATTACAAGGAAGGAGGGGTAGAGAAAGAAGGAAATAAATAAAGAGAGAGAGAGAGAGAGAGAGAAAGAAAGAAAGAAAGAAAGAAAGAAAGAGAGAAAGAAAGAAAGGGTGACAGAGATGGTCAGAAATATTCTTTGTGGTCCCTCTTGCTCTCTGAGCTTGGTTTTCTTGCAGACGTTTCATTACCCAACTAGGTAACATCATCAATGCCACAGAGAAGTTGGTCAGGTTGGGCAAACTCCACTCCTTTCTAACACTGATGATGTTACCTAGTTGGGTCATGAAATGTCTGCGAGAAAAACCACCTAGCTCAGACACCACCGCACTCCAAATATTCTCTTCTATCGCAAGATACTTCAGTGTGGTAGAATAGAGTAGCAGAATCCTGCAACCACAACTCTCATTCTCGCTTTTCTTCTTTCTTAAGACTGAGTGATGATGATTATTTTTTTTACATCTCTTCCTTCACCCCTTTCCCATTCCAGGGCCTGATTTACAATCCAGCACTCATTATCATTATTTTGTCAGCATTCCACACTGGTTTAACAACCAGTATTAGAAATACAGGGGTACCTCTACTTACGAACTTAATTTGTTCCGTGACCAAGTTCTTAAGTAGAAAAGTTTGTAAGAGGAAGCAATTTTCCCCATAGGAATCAATGTAAAAGCAAATAATGTGTGCAATTAGGGAAACCACAGGGAGGGTGGAGGCCCTGTTTTCCCCCAGGAGATTCCTAGAGAGGCCCCACGGAGGCTTCTCCCTGCCTTTTCTGGCCCTGTTTCCTCCCAGGAGATTCCTAGAGAGGCCCCACGGAGGCTTCTCCCTGCCTTTTCCAGCCCTGTTTCCTCTTTTTTTCCATTCTCCACTTACAAACCCAAGCCTTGGAAACTGTAACCAGGAAAGGGAGGGAGAAGCCTCTGTGGGGCCCCTCTAGGAATCTCCTGGAAGGAAACAGGACGGAAAAGGCAGGGAGAAGCTTCTCTGTGGCCTCTCTAGGAATCTCCTGGGAGGAAACAAGGTCAGAAAAGGTGGGGAAAAGCCTCCATGGGGCCTCTCTAGGAATATCCCAGGAGGAAACAGGGCCAGAAAAAGCAGGGATGAGTCTCCATGGGGCCTCTCTAGGAATCTCCTGGGCCTCCACCCAGTCACGGAACAAATTAAGTTCGTAAGTAGAGGTATCACTGTAGTACTACTATTTTCTCCTAACATACAATGCTGGCTTATCTTCATATATTGAAACCCCAATCAATACAGTATGTGGTACTGACAATTTTGATGTCATTGAAGTTTGTTTCAAACCCAGCAGGGACAAGTTGACTAAGAGCTTCTTCCTTTTTTTTTTTCCATCCTCCATTAAGATTAATCCAGTTTAAATGGAATTATTGCTTGCCCCCTATGGCTTCCAAAGGAATAGGGTGATCAAACACAGCCCCCGAAGCTTTTGCAATTGGATGAAGAGAGATAAGGGGAGATCTGATGGAGTCCATCAAATTATGAGCGACACAGATATTCTTTCTCTAATGCCAAGTCCGATCTCAAGGTCACCGGCTAAAACTCAACGGGAGGAAATTCAAGAGCGGTGGAAGGTTATATCGCTGCTCCAATTTGCCACCGCTAAACGATGGAATTCTCATCAGCAATTGTGACAAGAGGAGAAGCTAATTTGGAAAGTTTTATTAAAAAGGAAGAAACAGGCAGGTTCACAAAAGCTATCAAAGGTTATTGGTACAGATGGCGGATTCATTATCTCCTGAATTTTAGGCAATCTGGCAAGCCGATTGGTGCAGAAGAGTTTATGCAAAAAGATAGCTCAGCATTCCTTTGGCATAGAATCTAAACTTTTTTCTGGTGTAATTTTTCCCCTCCAACTTAAAAACATACATACATAGCAACACATATACCATCAATTATTAACAATATTACAAACAATTATGAAATCTCTTACATGAAAACTTTTTAAAAAGCATCCCGAATCATCCTATTTCAATTCATTGAAAATCCCCCCAAAATTTTACATTTAAAAGTTAAAATATAAAAGCTAAAATATAACGTCAACAACTATTTTAAATCTAAAATGGGCAAATTACACATTTTTTCTTCATCATTTTAAATATTTTTTATTAATTTTGAATTCTAAAAGGGAGTTTTGCTTCTCTTTTGTTGAGATAAAAAACATTTACTGGACATTCTACTGAGTGTGTGTGTCTGTTTTGAACCAATTTTCTTTTCATTGGAGGCTTGTACTAGAAGCTGGCAGAAAATAAATAAATAAATAAATAAATAAATAAATAAATAAATAAATAAACGCGCAGACAGGTGCGTGTGCATGCATGGGTGTGCATGTGTGCGTATGCATGCACAAACATGTCTGTGTGTGCATGCATGGGAGGGAGGAAGAAAGAAAGCTAAGAGAAGGAGGGAGGGAGGGAAGGGAAGGGAAGAATATTGGGAGGGAGGGAGGAACATAGGAGAGGGAAGGAAGGAAATAACAGAGGGTGGGAATTAATGCAGGAATGAATGTATGAAGGAAGAAAAGGAAGGGAGGGAGGGAGGAAAAAAAGAGAAAGAAATATGTTTTCTTTTTCATCAGGAAAAAAATGGAGATGCAACCTTTTTTTAGCTCCAGCAATTAATCACACACCAAATTACAATCTGCAATTAACACCCTGGTTGATTAATCACATTGATTCCTTGGTTAATTGTCATTAGTTCTATTCCTGACTACACTCCAAGCAGGCACATTCTGGTGACACTGTTACAGATCTTCACCCTGGACATGTTTTATAAGCAACATCATGGACATATGAGATTTCCTGGGTGCATCTCAGTTTCCTCAGGGCCAACTCAATAATTTCTTCCCTTTTAATTTTTTTTTAACATGTAAAGCCCTGTTGATCAATGATCAAATCCATGATCATACTGAAGTTTGAGTCCAAGTGGTCCATGCTCCATCTCTTGTATGTGTACCATACTGTACCTGTGAAAACGATCCTAACATTCCTAGGGACATTGGCTGCATCTATACTCATGCATATTTGCATGTGTGTGTGTAAAAATAAATTATGGAAAGATAGAAAACTTTTTTCCATCTCTTAGTCCACCGAGAGAGGAAGGAAGGGGGGGGAGAGAGAGAGGGAGAGAGAGAGATGTAGACAATAGATGGATGGATGGTTGGATGAATGGATGGATGGATGGAAAGCTGACACCTGATAGATATAGATAGGTAAGAAGGTAGATGATGAAGATGAAGATAGATAGGTAGGTGTTCTGCCAGCGTGTCTCAACCACCTGTAATTACAGGGTAATTAGTCCAGGAAGACACACACCACACAATAAAAGGAAAACCCAAAAGTTTTTATAAACAGAAAAACAGAAACAGCTCCCTTTTTAAATGTCAAAGGGATTTTCTGGTACACACAAGGCACAGGTTAAATGCAGTCCAATTGCTCACCCAATAACTGGGAAATTGATTCCAATTCTAAAGTCCAGAGAGTCCACACACACAATCCTGAACAGCAAATACCATGATCTTGATGAAACAATGAATCAGATAAACTGCCATGAGGCTAACACACCAGGCGGCACTTTTATCTGTAGCACTGAGCCCCACCCAACCACAGGTGGCCTCATTTTCTCTTGTAATAATCCTTTAGTTGTTGTCTCCTATGCATCACTCTACGCATGCGTGGATGTGTCATTAATTCTTGTTCAGAATCCAGGGATGATACAGATGATTGATCTCCTCCTGGGCTGTCTGACAAACTCCCCTCTTCCCTGTCACTCACGCTTCCTTGGTCAGAGGAGACAGATTCTACTGGAAGCAAAACAGGCCTGTGGCATGTGGATATCTCCCCCACATCCACCTCCACATTCCTTGGGGCAGGAACTGGGCCAGAGCTAACCACAACAGGTAGGTAGATAGGTAGACAGACAGACAGACAGATAGGAGAGAGATTGGGGATGGATGGATGCATGGAAAGCTGATAGCTAATAGATATAAATAGGTAGGTAAGAAGATAGATGATAATGATGAAGATAGATGGGTAGATAGATAGGTAGATAGGTGTGTGAGAGAGAGAGAGAGAGAAAGGAGAGGAGAAGGGAAGGGAAGGGAAGAGAAGAGAAAGAGAAATATAGATATATATTTTTCCCTAGGAAATAATCCAATGTCTGTGCTTTTTCTAGCTTTGGGATTATTTGATGGAAGTACTTTATGAGACAAAAAGAGAGAATTTCTGAGTTAATTCTGCTAGACAGGGATTATTTAATATTTTTATAATCCTATTTTTATTTCTATTTTCAAACACTTGATCTACCGCCAAGAAAGGAATGTTGAGAAAATGAAAGAATCCCTCGATTCCCTCACCGGTTTCTTAGAGGACTTCAAGAGCTTGCGAAGACCGTCCTGACATTTTCAGAACACCTTAAGAACGATTCCAGATCTGAAGTTACTTACTAGTGCCATCTGTTGTCTGCACTCCAGGGAGAAGGAGATAATTTCCAGAAGCAGAAACCTTGCGACGAAAGAGACAAAGCGAATGACAACAGATTTACACCCCTGCCATTTTTATTGGCTGTCTAAAAATTGGATCATTTCTTTTCCCCGTTCAAACTTTCAATGTAAAATATGGGGCGGCTTCGCCATTGAGATACCAAAAGAAGAGCTACCGGGGTGGGTGACCATAAAAGCATGCCTCAAATCTACCTCGTCAATATTTTTGCAGCTGGCAGCTACAAATAATCTTTTTATGGAGAATAAGAGCCCCGGTCAATGAGATAATAATGCAGGACACAAGGAGGTGTACCACAGAGATGAGGTTTTTATGGAGAAATCCTTGCTTTTCCACCGTGTAAAGGCTCTGCGGGGGTTACACTGAATCGTTCTTTGCTACCCATCCTAAGCTGGTAGGAAATTATGTCTTTGATTTGTATTGTGGTCAAAGGGGCTTAAGGAATCATTAAAAACAGGTTTTAGTGGGCTGCAGATTGGTGGATGCTGCTATCTGCTAAAGAGGTTGTATCTGGACCTGGAGTCACTGCTCACAGTCACTCATGCCCTCATCATGTCGAGATTCGACTACTGCAACGCTCTCTACATGGGGCTACCTTTGAAGAGTGCTCAGAAACTTCAGATCGTGCAGAATGCAGCTGCGAGAGCAATCATGGGCTTTCCTAAGTATGTCCATGTTACACCAACACTCCGCAGTCTGCATTGGTTGCCGATCAGTTTCCGGTCACAATTCAAAGTGTTGGTTATGACCAATAAAGCCCTTCATGGCACCGGACCAGGATATTTCTATTTCTATTTATTAGATTTGCATGCCGCCCCTCTCCGTAGACTCGGGGCAGCTCACAGCAACGATAAAAACAATATATAATAACAAATCTAATAGATAAACTCTAAAATAACAATAATACATTTAAAAAAGTCTGAAAACAAGGAACCCCAATATATAAAAAACATACATACAGTCATATCATACACAGAAAACTACATAGGCAGGGGGAGGTGTTTCAGTTCTCCCATGCTTGACGACAAAGGTGGGTTTTAAGGAGTTTACGAAAGGCGAGGAGGGTGGGGCAGTTCTAATCTCTGGAGGGATCTGATTCCAGAGGGTCGGAGCCGCCACAGAGAAGTCTCTTCCTCTGGGTCCCGCCAACTGACATTATTTAGTTGACGGGACCCGGAGGAGAACAACTCTGTGGGATCTAACCAGTTGCTGGGATTCGTGCGGCAGAAGGCGGACTTGTAGATACCCTGGTCTGGTGCCATAAAAGGCTTTATAAGTGATGACCAACACTTTGAATTGTGACTGGAAACTGATCGGCAACCAGTGCAGACTGCCGAGTGTTGGAGTAACATGGGCATATTTAGGAAAGCCCATGATTGCTCTTGCAGCTGCATTCTGCACGATCTGAAGTTTCCGAACACTCTTCAAAGGTAGCCCCATGTAGAGAGCGTTACAGTAGTCGAACCTCGAGGTGATGAGGGCATGACTGACTATGAGCAGTGACTCCCGGTCCAAATAGGGCCGCAACTGGTGCACCAGATATCTTCAAGACCGCCTTCTGCTGCACAAATCCCAGCAGCCGATTAGGTCCCACAGAGTTGGTCTTCTCTGGGTCCCGTCGACTAAACAATGTCATCTGGCGGGACCCAGGGGAAGAGCCTTCTCTGTGGCGGCTCCGACCTTCTGGAATCAACTCCCCCCCAGAGATTAGGGCTGCCCCCACCCTCCTTGCCTTTCGTAAACTCTTTAAAACCCACCTCTATTATTAGGCTTGGGGGAACTGAGACATCCCCCCCTTGCCTATGTAATTTTGTGCATGATATGACTGTGTGTATGTATTTTATCTATTGGGTTTTTTTTTCTCTTTTTAGACTTTGTAATGTAAAACTGTTATTTTAGATTTTAATTATTAGATTTGTTACCATCTATTGTTTTTATCACGGTTGTGAGCCGCCCCGAGTCTACAGAGAGGGGCGGCATACAAATCTAATAAATAATACTAATAATAAATAATAATAATGTATCCCCAATAGCCTTAGTTATTTATATGATCAGTGTTAAAATTATTCATTTTCATTGGCTATTACTTTGATTTTGGGGAGATGCCTGGCAAGCCTGATGGAAAATCAGAAACGTCGAGCAGTTCAAATGAGTATAAAGATTTAGTGCAAGCTTAAACTCTATCTACAAGAATCTGACCAACTAACAGTCAAGGGAAATGAGTGGGAGATAAGAAGGTATTCAAGGTGGACTTAGATGCTGTTGCCATTGTTAATTTATAATTTCTTTCCCAAAGTTGCTGCCACTTATCAAGTTCTATAGTGTGACCAAAATTCCTTCCCCATTTAATCATCATTTCTTCCACTTGTTCAAATTCTAAATCAATATAAAGTAAATAATTGTAGTTTTTTAATTAGTATTTCATCCGTTCCTATATTTCATCTAATTCTGCCATCTCTAGATTAATGCCTTCCATTTTACTGTCCTTGTCATATCTTGACTTTATTTGTATCCCTTCCTTCCTCCCTCATTCTCTCCTCCTTTTTTCCCTTCCCTCCCTCTTTCTCTCTCCTTCCTTCCTGCCTTCCTTCCTTTCTTCTTCCTTTCCTCCCTCCCTTTTTCCTTCCATCTTCCCTTCCCTATTCTCTTCCCCCTTTTCCTTCTCTCCTTCTTTCTCCTTCCTTCCTCCCACCATTCCTCCACCCTCTCCTTTTCCCTTCCCTCCCTTTTTCACCTTCCTTTCTTTCTTCCTCCTTCCTTCCCTCTCCTTTCCCTTCCCTCCCTCCCTTTTCCCCTTCCTTTCTTTCTCCTTCCTTATTCCCCCCTCCCTGCCTCCCTCTTTTCCTTTCCCCCATTCCTCCCCCTAGCGCTCCGATACCTTTATTTATTTTTATTTTATTTATTTATTTTGTCAAACAATTATAGGGTGATAATTTGTACAAATAAAACATTAGATAAGTAATGATAAAAAGTAACAAAAGAAGACAATAGGACAGGGACGGTAGGCACAGTGGTGCGCTTATGCACGCCCCTTACAGATCTCTTAGAAAGGAGGGGAGGTCAATTGTAGATAGCCTAAGGTGAAAGGTTTTGGGGTTAGGAGTAGAAACCATAAAGTCAGGTAGTGCATTCCAGGCGTTGATTACTCTGTTGCTGAAGTCGTATTTTTTGCAGTCAAGTTTGGAGCGGTTGACATTTAGTTTAAATCGATTTCGTGCTCGTGTGTTGTTGCGGTTGAGTGTACACACTCCCTCTCCCTCTCTCCCTCTATCTCCCCCTCTCTCCCTCTCTTTCTCTCCCCCTCTCCTTCTCCCTCTCCCTCTCTCTCTCTCCCTCTCCCTCTCTCTCTCTCTCCCTCCCCCTCTCCCTCTCTCTTTCTCTCTCTCTCTCTCCCTCTCTCTCTCTCCCTCTCCATCTCTCTCCCCCCTCCCCCCCTCTCCATTTCCTTTGTAGGTGAATGTTTTGGACGGACAAAACCCAGAACAGATCAAATACAGCTACATATATATGTATGATAGAAGCTAGTCGGATTTATCTGCATTTCTTTATACGTAGCATAGCTGGAGGGCATTACGATTGGGGATCCTTAATGGAGAGATAATCATATTTTTCCTCTCTTCGGAAGCCAATTCAGAGGCGGTTCAGCTACTTTTCTCCCTAGGACTATTAGCAGAAGCTTCGTTACAGTTGCACTTCCATTAGAATAGAGAACAACACTTGGAAATAATTAAAGTATCATTTTTAGGAGAATTGCCAGTATTTGTACTTAAATGACAACCATGAGATGGAAATAAGAGGCCATTATGGATCACCAACAGTTTTGCATTCGGAGAGAGCTGCATGATGTCTTATCTTATGGAATTTAAAGTAGGGAAAAACACTCCTAAAAGATTTCTGATAAATTATAACAACAGAGTTATTTTCAGAAAGGATCTAGAAATGGCTTGTTTTGTGGGTAGACCTCACCTACAAAAAGATATTAATAAAATTGAACAGGCCCAAAGATGGGCTACAAGAATGGTGGAAGGTCTTAAGCATAAAACGTATCAGGAAAGTCTTCATGAACTTAATCTGTATAGTCTGGAGGACAGAAGGAAAAGGGGGGACATGATCGAAACATTTAAATAGGTTAAAGGGTTAAATAAGGTTCAGGAGTGAAGTGTTTTTAATAGGAAAGTGAACACAAGAACAAGGGGAACCAATCTGAAGTTAATTGAGGGAAAGATCAAAAGTAACATGAGAAAATATTATTTTACTGAAATAGTAGTAGATCCTTGAAACAAACTTCCAGCAGACGTGGTAGATAAATCCACAGTAACTGAATTTAAACATGCCTGGGATAAACACATATCCATCCTAAGATAAAATACAGAAAATAGTATAAGGGCAGACTAGATGGACCATGAGGTCTTTTTCTGCCGTCAGACTTCTATGTTTCTATGTTTCTATATACCTTTAATAAAAGAAACTATTCATAATATATCACCTTCTTCATAAAATAAAGTTGTATATGATTAAAGTCTAAACAATGAGTACATTTTGTTTTATCTCTTTATATAGTGCTGACACCATTTCCAATCTTCGCTATCTGGCTTCCAATATTTACATCAAATTCTCATGTTTGAATTTTTTCCCAAAATTAACCAATTACTAATACATACGTATCTCTTAATTTTCTATCCAATCATAAAACTTCCCCTAAATTTTATAATAGTCCGAGTCCTGTTTATCTTTAAGCTTCAAAGTAAATCTACTCATCTCTGCACAGTCCATAATTTTCCCCAAAACTTCCCTTCACTCTTACCGCAGACCAAATCTAAGCACGCTGCCTCCCAGATCAAGCCCTCAGGCTTTGAGTTTGATACCTGTTCAAAGTCATCCATCCCTTTTTCTCTCCCAACAATAGAAAGGCATAATTTACATCCGGAACCGCCTTCTACTGCACAAATCCTAGCGGCCGATAAGGTCCCACAGAGTTGGCCTTCTCCGGGTCCCGTCAACTAAACAATGTTGTTTGGTGGGCCCCAGGGGAAGAGCCTTCTCTGTGGTGGCCCCTGCCCTCTGGAACCAACTCCCCCCAGAGATTAGAACTGCCCCCACCCTCCCTGTCTTTCGTAAACTACTCAAGATTCACTTATGCCGCCAGGCATGGGGGAGTTGAGATAGCTCTTCCCCCTAGGCCATTACACGTTATGCATGGTATGTTTGTGTGTATGTTTGGTTTTATAGTAGGGGTTTTTAGTTGTTTTTCATTATTGGATTGTACATGTTGTGTTTATTATTGTTGTTAGCCGCCCCGAGTCTGCGGAGAGGGACGACATACAAATCCAATAAATTATTATTATTATTATTATTATTATTATTATTATTATTATTATTATTATTATTATTAATCCATTGGTCCTGTTTAATGTCTCCTGCCTGCCAGAGGAGGCAAATTTTACTAGCAGGACTCCGAAAATTATTGACTGCGGTAACAATGATGCATTGATTTGATGAACTGGAGGGAAAACTCCAAAAGTCATTGATCCTCTTTTTAAAAAAAATCTACTCAACAAGAAAGAACGAATGGGAAAAGAGGCGAGAACAAGATTAAGTTGGGAGAGGGTATGGTTGTTTCTTTTATTGTTATTATTATTTTTTGCAATGTTCTGTAATGCGAAGCCCAGATAACAACATTTGGGGGCTGATTCTGTTCCGCCAACCTCGTCCCGATTGGCGTTAAACAATGCAAGATTAAGCACTTGTCAAACAAACTAATGAGTTTCAGATTGATTTCTGTCGTTGGCCACAGTGCCAGCTTTTCTGACAGCTATGATTTATAGTTTTTTGTTTTTTTTCCTGGGCTTGTTCACAAGAGCTGTTTATTTCAGTTGATGGACAAGGGATCTGATGTTTCCAGCAGAATCTGCAGGTGACAGGAAGAACAGTAACAGTGGAGTTCATTTCTGATTGTGTTCAGCGAAGGACTGCTGTCTTCCGCGCTACCGTTGCGCCCTCCCAGGGTGTTGAGGGCGCAAGCACATCCAGTAGACACATGCGCCCCTGTCAGCACAAGATTTGGCTTCTGCGCATGTGCAGCAGGTGAAATCTCATGTGAGGATGCTGGCGTGAGTGAGATTTTGGCAGCAGCGGGCTACCATTCCTGTGCCACTGGAACGCGTTGGTGTCACGGGATTGTGCGTGCGCCCAGAGCATCTGTCTGACACAGGATTTGGCTTTTGCGCATGCACAGAAGCCGAATCTCATGCAAGGATGCGGTTGAGAGAGATTTATGGGGGGGTTGCTTCCGCGCATGCGCAAAAGCAAAAAACAAACAAACCAGAAACAGGCAAGTAAGTTGGCAGCCACTGCTCGTCCTGCTGCACCGCTCGCAGCGGCTCTGCCGCGAGCAGCCTGTCCACTCATCCTGTCTGCTCATCCACTTTGCTCCCATCCGCTCGCCCGCTTTGCCTCACTGCTTGTTCCATATGCTCGTCCGCTTCGCCTTTCCGCTCATCCCATCCACTTGTCCACTTCCCTCCCGAGCGCTCACCTGTTTCGCTCCCATCTGCTTGCACACTTTGCTCCTGTCCACTCACCCACTTCATTCATTTCCGTTCTCCCGCTTCACCTCACCGCTTGTTCCATCTGCTCGTCCGCTTCACCTTGCCGCTCACCCCATCCACTCACCCGCTTTTCTCCTGTCCATTCGACCACTTCGCTCCCATCCGCTTGCCCACTTTGCTCCTGTCCACTTGCCCGCTTCGTTCATGTCCACTCACTCGCTTCACCTCACCGCTTGTCCTGTCTGCTCATCCGCTTCACCTTGCCACTCATCCTGTCCACTCACCCGCTTTTCCCCTGTCCACTCAACCACTTCGCTCCCATCTGCTCACCTGCTTCACCTTGCTGCTTGTGGTGGCTCTGCCATGAGCAGCCTGCCTGCTCCACCACGCCACTGGCTGGCCACCAGCCCTCAACTTAGCACTGTGCTCTCCTGCCAAGAAGATGGACCATCGCACGGGGCCTGAGCTCCAGCTGTGCGGCCTGTACTATTCTGTCCAATGCCACAGGCATCTCTTGGTGCGGTGATGGTTCCCCGACCAAGTTGTGGCCTTCGGGAGCACAGCGCTGCTGCTCCCAAAGGCCATGATTAACTTGGGGCAGCATCGCCACCACCAAGAGATGCCTACAGTGTGGGAAAGCAGAAAGCAGGCCATGTCATGCTGGAATTGCTGCAATTGCACCAGAATCGCCGGAATTGCGCCGTTTGCACGTGCACGTCCAGCAGCAATAGAGCAAGGCTATGCGTCTATGCGCAGAAGCAAAAATTGGTGAAAGTCATCTAAATCTCCTTTGTGAGAGCATCTTCACATTAAATTTCACTTGCATCGCATGTGCAGAAGCCAAATCTCATGCAGGCATGCACAAGCTAAACAATGCTGCTTGGCGGGACCCAGGGGAAGATCCTTCTCTGTGGCGGCCCCGGCCCCCTGGAACCAACTCCCCCCAGAGATTAGAATTGCCCCCACCCTCCTTGCCTTTTGTAAGCTACTTAAAACCCACCTCTGCTGCCAGGCATGGGGGAATTAAGATTCTCTTTCCCCCTAGACCTTTACAATTTAATGCATGGTATGTTTGTATGTATGTTTGGTTTTTTATATTAAGGGGTTTTTAATCATTTTTAGTATTGGATTATTATTGTACGTTGTTTTATTATTGCTGTTAGCCGCCCCGAGTCTTTGGAGAGGGGCGGCATATAAATCCAATAAATAAATAAAATAAATAAATAAGCACGTGTCAGAGACGTGCAGCTGCAGGTGCATCCCAAAAATCACTACCAGAACGTAGCATCTGACCGTTCTGGTAGCGGCCCATCTCTGATTGTGTTCTAGTATTTAGTCACACTTAACAGAATGAAAGAGCTGGAAGGGGCCTCAAAGCTCTTCTAGTCCAACCCCCTGCTTTGGTAGGAAACCAATCTGTTAAGGTATTCATGAACTGAGGGAGCCGATGGTAACAAGGTCAGCCAATGAATAGGCATAGCAACCAAGTCAACATATTTAACATATTTAAATGTTTCGATCATGTCCCCCCTTTTCCTTCTGTCCTCCAGACTATACAGATTGAGTTCATGAAGTCTTTCCTGATACGTTTTATGCTTAAGACGTTCCACCATTCTTGTAGCCGTTCAATTTTGTCAATATCTTTTTGTAGGTGAGGTCTCCAGAACTGAACACAGTACTCCAAATGTGGTCTCACCAGCACTCTATATAGCGGCATCATAATCTCCCTCTTCCTGCTTGTTATACCTCTAGCTATGCAGCCAAGCATCCTACTTGCTTTCCCTACAGTCAATATATTTTGTCAATATCTTTTTGTAGGTAAGGATGCGACAAAATGGACAATGCAAAATTGGTATAGGTACATGGTGGACCATATTCAATTTGAAATTATGGAAAAAAAGGATAAATTCGGATAATGAAACTGGGTTGGGACAACTGATGGGACGGTGGGACAAGGTAAGACAATATATGACGAGCAGAATCCGAGACCAAGCTACAAGAAATAAATTGGAATCACTCTATAATATGTAAACAGATATATTGCTCTTGGGTTAAGTGGACTATACAAGAAACACCCCCAATTTGGTGGTGGGGAATGTGTGTGTGTCTGGGTGGTGGGCACAATTCACTTTGCACTGTTTTATGTTGTGTGATATAAAAATTGTTAAAAATCAATAAAAAAATTTTTTTTTTAAAAAAATATCTTTTTGTAGGTGAGGTCTCCAGAACTGAACAGGTTGACTCTTTCTTTGTGGCAACCCTTGGGATAGAAACATAGAAACATAGAAGTCTGACGGCAGAAAAAGACCCCATGGTCCATCTAGTCTGCCCTTATACTATTTTCTGTATTTTATCTTAGGATGGATATATGTTTATCCCAGGCATGTTTAAATTCAGTTACTGTGGATTTATCTACCACGTCTGCTGGAAGTTTGTTCCAAGGATCTACTACTCTTTCAGTAAAATAATATTTTCTCATGTTGCTTTTGATCTTTCCCCCAACTAACCTCAGATTGTGTCCCCTTGTTCTTGTGTTCACTTTCCTATTAAAAACACTTCCTTCCTGGACCTTATTTAACCCTTTAATATATTTAAATGTTTCGATCATGTCCCCCCTTTTCCTTCTGTCCTCCAGACTATACAGATTGAGTTCATTAAGTCTTTCCTGATACGTTTTATACTTAAGACCTTCCACCATTCTTGTAGCCCGTCTTTGGACCCGTTCAATTTTGTCAATATCTTTTTGTAGGTGAGGTCTCCAGAACTGAACACAGTATTCCAAATGTGGTCTCACCAGCATTCTATATAGCGGGATCATAATCTCCCTCTTCCTGCTTGTTATACCTCTAGCTATGCAGCCAAGCATCCTACTTGCTTTCCCTACTGACTTGCTTTCCCTGCTGTTTGTTGGCTGAGAGTTGAAGTCGCCAGTTGTTTGACCATTCTGCTACATGGTCAAGGTCTTTTTGAAGGGTAGCAGTATTGTTGGTGGTATTCACTTGTCCTGAATGGTATAGCGTCTCCTTCTAGAGCAGGGGGCTGGACTAGAAGACCTCTTAGGTGCCTTCCAGCTCTTTTATTCTAACATTCTGCTATATATCTCTTAATCTTTGCCACGGGGAAGGTCGTGCTCTTCTCCCAGCTCCTTTTATCCATTCTGTTTGATGAGGCAGCTGCTGAAATTTTGAATTCCTTGACATTTTGGGGTAAGTGTGTGCTTATGCTGTCAGGATGTTTAATGTGCAGGTGTAATATAATGGTTAAATCCCCATCAAGTGTGGAACTCTTCGGATGAGTCCGTTTCATCACTCTCGATCCAATCTATCTAAATGCAATAAATGACAAATCCATAGCGAGCTGGATGGTTTTGGGTTAATCGCATTTGGGATTGGATTTTTGCGCCGGTTCTTGGGATATTTGTTATGCTTTGACCTCAGCCCTCTCCGATTTACCTTCTTCCACCATGAGATGCTTCTCTGTGGACTTTTCCAAACTGGGAATCGGAATGACTGTGTGGGAAGCCATGCCCCACTCACAGAAGAATTAAATATTTTGAGGAATATTTTAAAATATTTTTTAAAATAGAAGGCTCTTTCCCTGGGTCCTGTCGACGAAACAATGTCGTCTGGCGGGACCCAGGGGAAGAGCCTCCTCTGTGGCGGCCCCAACCCTCTGGAATCAACTCTCCCCAGAGATTTATTTATTTATTTATTTATTATTTAGATTTGTATGCCGCCCCTCTCCGAAGACTCGGGGCGGCTCACAACAAGATAGAACAAATCATAAATAATCCAAATAACTTTAAAATATTTAAAGATTTAAAAGAACCCCATATACTAACAGACACACACACAAGCATACCATGTATAAATTGAACATGCCCAGGGGAGGTGTTTCAATTCCCCCATGCCTGACGGCAAAGGTGGGTTTTAGGGCTGCCCCCACCCTTGTTGCCTTTCGCAAACTCCTCAAAACCCAACTCTGCTGTCAGGCATGGGGGAATTGATTCCTCTGGGCCGTTTCCACTTTATGTATGGCCTGCATGAGATGTATGATTGTTTTTATGTTAAGAGTTTTAAAATGTTTTTTAAATATTGGATTTGTACTGTTTTTTCGTAAACTACCCAAGACCCACCTATACCACCAGGCATGGGGGAGTTGAGACACCTTTCCCCCAGGCTCTTTATATTTTACGTTTGGTATGTATGTGCTGTTTGGTTTTTAAATATGATAGGGTTTTATATGCTTCTATTTTATTATTAGATTTGTTTCGCTATTTATTGTTGTGAGCGGCCCCGAGTCTTTGGAGAGGGGCGGCATACATAGAAACATAGAAACATAGAAGACTGACGGCAGAAAAAGACCCCATGGTCCATCTAGTCTGCCCTTTTACTATTTCCTGTATTTTATCTTACAATGGATATATGTTTATCCCAGGCATGTTTAAATTCAGTTACTGTGGATTTACCAACCACGTCTGCTGGAAGTTTGTTCCAAGGATCTACTACTCTTTCAGTAAAATAATACTTTCTCATGTTGCCTTTGATCTTTCCCCCAACTAACTTCAGATTGTGTCCCCTTGTTCTTGTGTTCACTTTCCTGTTAAAAACACTTCCCTCCTGAACCCTATTTAACCCTTTAACATATTTAAATGTTTCGATCATGTCCCCCCTTTTCCTTCTGTCTTCCAGACTATACAGATTGAGTTCATTAAGTCTTTCCTGATACGTTTTATACTTCAGACCTTCCACCATTCTTGTAGCCCGTCTTTGGACCCATTCAATTTTGTCAATATCTTTTTGTAGGTGAGGTCTCCAGAACTGAACACAGTACTCCAAATGTGGTCTCACCAGCGCTCTATATAAGGGGATCACAATCTCCCTCTTCCTGCTTGTTATACCTCTAGCTATGCAGCCAAGCATCCTACTTGCCTTTCCTACTGCCCAACCACAAATCTAATAAATTATTATTATTATTATTATTATTATTATTATTATTATTATTATTATTATTTCTTGTTGTGAGCCGCTCCGAGTCCTCGGAGAAGGGCGGCATACAAATCTAATAAATAAATAAATAAATAAATAATAAAATAGGCAGGATAAAATATTTCCCCTATAAATGAAATAAAAAACCCTTAAGGAAGACAGAATCTTCAGACTCCCATCTCCCTGACCACAAGCACATGCTCAGCTGTGGCACCTTTTAGAAATAATTTTTGAAGAGCCGGGGTGTTGCAGTGGTTAGAGTGCAGCACTGCAGGCTACTTCAGCTAACTGCTATAGCTGTAGTTCAGTAGTTCAAATCTCACCATCGGCTCAAGGTTGACTCAGCCTTCCATCCTTCCGAGGTGGGTAAAATGAGGACCCAGGTTGTTGGGGGCAAGAGGCTCATTCTGTAAACTGCTTAAAGAGGGTGGATGGATCGATGGATGGGTAGGTAGGTAGGTAGGTAGATGTAGGTAGGTAGGTAGGTGACAAATGATAGATAGATGATAGATAGATAGATAGATAGATAGATGATAGATAGATAGATAGATAGATAGATAGATAGATAGATAGATAGATAGATAGATAGATAGATAGATAGATAGAGGTAGATGACAAACAGACAGGAGAAATAGAAAAAGAAACAGAGACAGACAGAAGTAGACAGAAAGAGAAAGAGATGGAGAGAAAGAAAGAAAGAAAGAAAGAAAGAAAGAAAGAGAGAGGGGGGGGAGTCTATCTACTTCATGCGATTTTGTGTGTGAATATATCTGTGTGCATATGTGTCCACACAAAATATGCACAAACTCTCGCTCACACACACACAGTATAAGTACCTATATGTTTGTATATCAAGGAATGTTTATCACTGAAGAACAAAGGTGAATCATGCATATATTTCCCCCCTCTCCTTTTTCGCTTTGACTTTTGCAATAATATTGTGGAATAGTTTCAATCCACGACACTCATCCCTCTTTGTTCTCTTCTCTTCCTTATGTACTTTGGGACTGTCTATTTACTGCCATAAGCCATTCAGAGCCCTGACAATCTCACGGTGTTTCTCTGTCCGCCGTTTTATTTCCCTGCTATAAAAATCGCCTACGCTGGGCCAAGAAGCTCAAACAAACAATAAGCCGAAAGCACCGCTATATTTCTCTCGCTGCGAGACGGTCTCCTAGGGATAACCCAATCTAGAAAAACCTGTTCATAATGCCACCCGTTCTCGCTAGCTCAGACATAAGGCCAAAACGGGATCAGGGGAAGCGTTTAACCAGTTTAATGTCCCGTTTCCCACAGCTACAAGCCATTGGACCTCAGAGCCTCATCAACAGGAATGACAGCCATCTACTTCTCCTGCTAAAGCTCTCTAGCACCAGGGAGTTGAGTTTGTGTTGCCTGTAGATCAGGGGCAGATTCCTCCTACCACCGCTATCATTGCACTGCGCGCACAGCTTCAAGTGTCTTGTTTGCGCACACATGTGTCACATGCACAAGAAGCAAAACCTCACAAGGGGATGCATGCACAGGAGAGATTTCAGCCATTTTTTTTTTGCTTTGGCACAAGCATAGGCTAACCTGGAGCCAGTAATGGGCAGCCATAATTTTTACTGCCACACTGTGGGTGTGGCTTATTTTGTGGGTGTGGTCATGTGCCTGGGGAGAAGGGGCTTGATGGCCTTGTGACCAGGTGGGAGTGGCTTGAATTATCATCATCGTGCAAGTGAACTGTTAAGTTCTCAAATTACGGAACCACCTACTACCGCACGAATCCCAGCGACCGATAAGGTCCCACAAAGTTGGCCTTCTCTGGGTCCCGTCAACTAAACAGTGTCGTTTGGCGGGGCCCAGGGGAAGAGCCTTCTCTGTGGCAGCCCCAGCCCTCTTGAATCAACTCCCCCCGGAGATTAGAACTGCCCCCACCCTCCTTGTCTTTTGTAAACTACTCAAGACCCACCTATACCGCCAGGCATGGGGGAACTGAGACACCTTCCCCAGGCTTTTATACTTTATGTTTGGTATGAATGTGTTGTTTGTTTAATATTAGATTTGTTCCACTGTAACATTGTTTTTATTATTGTTGTGAGCTGCCCCGAGTCATCGGAGAGGGGTGGCATACAAATCTAATAAATTATTATTATTATTATTATTATTATTATTATTATTATTATTATTATTATTATTATTACAACCTCACCAGTGTCGATCTCTAGGGTGACAATTTGCTCTGTGTTTCCCGCGCTCTCCTTCCTGGGTCGTCCCCTGCCTCAGGCTGGGTAGCTAGATGAACAGATGCTGATCAGCTGTTGAGAAAAGAGGGGGAGGAAATGGGCCCCCTACAACTCCTACCGGTGCTGGTCTCCCTGTCGCTTTCCGAGGGGGAGGATGGAATGGGTGGATGGTCAGCCGGAGCTGGGCACACAGCTTCATTTCCACCAGTGGAACTGCGTTCTACCCCATCCTGCCTGCTGCCCACCCCTGCCTGGAGCCAAAGAAGGGTAAAAATATCCTCACTTACACCCCCCCCCGGGAGGTTCTCTGGAAGCCAAAAACGGCCTCCCAGAACCTTTCTGCATGCCAAAAAACAACTGGCCAGCACACACATGCAAGTTGGAACTGAGCTAGGGCAACGGCAATGGCTCACGTGCCAGCAGATATGACTCCGCATGCCACCCATGCCATAGGTTAGCCATTGCTGGCCTAGGGCTCTGGACAGCCTGCGCTGCCATCCATGGGTCCTCCACATGGCCTTAGAGCAGTGCTTCTCAATTATTTTCTGTTACTCCCCCACAGAAGAAGTAAACATATTGCAACCCCCAGCTCTTTGATCTGGGCCCCAATGGAATTTTAGTGTTAATATTTATTAATATATATGTCACATGATTTTTTTGCTGAATTTGAAAATTAAGGGAGACTAGGATAGATCTATTTCGGCTTTATTTTGGCCTCATCAGCTAGCCATACCCACTGGGACTTGCACCTGCAACCTTTGCCTTGTAAGGCAGAGAATTATCCTCTAGGCTACAGTATCCAATCCCTTCAGCTCTGCACCAGGGAAGGGTTACATATTTTTGTGTCGAATCACCCTGTTGTATTGAAGGAACATCACAGCTCCTTATTTGCCTCTCGGCCCAACCCAGGGCCATTTCCAAGGCCCTTAATTTTATTGATAGCCGACAATTCTATCTGTATGTGTCACATGGTTTTTTTTGCTGAATTTGAAAATTAAGGGAGACTAGGATAGATCTATTTCGGCCTTATTTTGGCCTCATCAGCTAGCCATACCCACTGGGACTATATTATTCTTATTCTTATTCTTATTCTTATTCTTATTCTTATTCTTATTCTTATTCTTATTCTTATTCTTATTCTTATTCTTATTCTTATACTTATTCTTATTCTTATTCTTATTCTTATTCTTATTCTTATTCTTATTCTTATTCTTATTCTTATTCTTATTCTTATTCTTATTCTTATTCTTATTCTTATTCTTATTCTTATTCTTATTCTTATTCTTATTCTTATTATGTTACTTATTCTAAGCTGCAAGCAAACTATTGTCTGAGGAAGGCTGCTCTACCCACCTACCTGGGAGTAAGTCATACTGAACTCAGTGGAGCCTGTTTTTGGTTACGCAAGCTACCGTGGTTAGGGCCCTCTTTTCACATGGGGCCAGGCCAGCTTAATCAGGCTGATGTTTTGGGATTGCCGGCCTGGCCTATATGCGCCGCTTCTGCTGGGCACTCACAGCAAATAGTGTGGAAGGAGGCTTCAGGGTGCCTTTCAAAGAGCTCACCCAGCTGAAGAGGATGCTCCTCTTTGTCCAGCAGCAGATTCACCACAACGTTCATGACTACCGTGGAGCCCGCTGAGAAGAACAAGAATCTACCTCCTTTCCACATACAGTGGTACCTCGACATACAAGTCTAATTCGTTCCAGACCCGAGCTCGTATGTCGATCAACTCGCATCTCGAACGAATGCCTTTAGACTTTGTTTTTCACGCCAAGATAACTGGAAGCAAGGAATTCTTGCGCCACCTAGTGGAAGTTCGGCTCGTATCCTGAATTTGAGCTCAGGTGTTGAACAGAAATTTTGCTCACGTCTTGGCTCGTAACTTGGAATACTCGCATGTGGAGCAGCTCGTATCTCGAGGTACTACTGTACTACCTTCAGGACCATCTGCTGCCGCATGAATCCCAGCGGCCGATAAAGTCCCACAGAGTCGGCCTTCTCCGGGTCCTGGCGACTAAACAATGTCGTTTGGTGGGCCCCGGGGGAATAGCCTTCTCTGTGGCAGCCCCAGCCCTCTGGAATCAACTCCCCCCAGAGATCAGAACTGCCCTCACCGTCCTTACCTTTCGTAAATTGCTCAAGACCCACCTTTATCGTCAGGCATGGGGGAATTGACACATCTCCCCCTGACTTGTATAGCTTATGTATGGTATGCTTGTGTTGCATGGTTTTTAAATGATGGGTTTTTAGATACTTTATTTTAATATTAGATTTGTTACATTGTATCCTGTTATTATTACTGTTGTGAGCTGCCCCGAGTCTGCGGAGCTGGGCGGCATGCAAATCTAATAAATTATTATTAATTATTATTATTCTCTTCTGGGCTCGGAGCAGCGTACAATTGTTACAATGATCATAAGCTGTTGTAAGTTTCATTACAAAAATGAATGTTTCATTATTGCTCACATGTTCATCTTGAAGATCACCAACTAATTTGTTTTCTTCGATGCTCTTTTTTCCCCCTTACCATTGTTCTTCTTCTCTTTTATCCGCTATTCTCCCAAACATGCCCCGTAATTCTTATTGTGCCTAAAGACCCTTTTTTCCTCAAAAGCTGCCATTTTCAATCCTGGCCAACTGTTTTGCATTGTGACGGTTGAAACATGGAAATAATAAATCGCAATCAAGTTGTGATATGCAAAATAACATAAGGTTGGGGAGGGTTGTTGTGGAAAATAACACCCACATTTCATTTCATAAAATTTCCATAACTATCATTTTATGATAACGCCTTTTTTTTGCAAAAAAGAAAATTTAAATTTTTCTCTACAAACAAATGGGCAGTGTCATATACCTTCAGTCTTCAATTCACTACAATAATGTTTACAATGACTACTCCAGCTTCAACCGGAACAACACAAGAGCACGCAACAGATTCAAACTTAATACAAACCGATCCAAACTTGACTGTAAAAAATATTATTTCAACAATCGAGTTATCGAAGCGTGGAACTCATTGCCGGACTCAATTGTGTCAACCCCTAACCCATGGATCCTCGCTTATCTTACATATGTCTTAACCATTATTTATAATAATTGCCCTTTAAGAAGAAAAAAAACAAATGTACTTACCTTCAAACATAATATCTCAATTCATATCAACTGTTTCATACCTTATATCTAACCACAAAAATAATGCCCACCTTTCATTTCATAAAATGTACATAACTTGTCCTGGCAATTATCTTATGATAATTCCTTTTTTGATGGAAGAGAGAATGGGAGGCAAATCCTTGGAGATTCTTTTTTTAACTCAGAATTGAAGGGAATGATGAGAAACTACATTTTTACCCTACTCCCTATAAAATGTGCTTGGATGAATAATGCAAACAATGGCTTTGTATTGTTCTCCTTAGGCTTTGTAGTGAGGTCTTAGGTTGCATTTGAAGTGGTTTTTTTTGAGATTGACAGTTTAAGGATTCACAAAGGCAAGGATGGGAAAGGGACAATTCCATTGTGAAAGTAAACACATGTTCTTTTTCAGGAGCTGAACAATGACTTTTTGTGGGTTTATTTTTTTTTCCCCAGGAGCCACTAAAGCTGATTGTTATTTGCAAATGCAAACTTTTATTGGACTTCAGGAATGCACACTAGAGATTTTTAGGAAGGGATTTGACTACCATTTGCCCTATACATTGGCAAAAAGAATCAGAACACCAAATACAAATACCCTATGAGACTAGACTTTCAATCCTGGGCCTAAAAAGTTTAGAACTAAGACGCCTTAAACAAGATCTAAGTATTGCCCACAAGATCATATGCTGCAACATCCTGCCTGTCGGCGACTATTTCAGCTTCAACCACAACAACACAAGAGCACACAACAGATTTAAACTTAATATTAACCGCTCCAAACTTGAGTAAAAAAATATGACTTCAGTAACCGAGTTGTCGAAGCGTGGAACTCATTACCGGACTCCATAGTGTCATCCCCAAACCCCCAACACTTTACCCTTAGATTATCTACGGTTGACCTATCCAGATTCCTAAGAGGTCAGTAAGGGGTGAGTACAAGTGCACTAGAGTGCCTTCTGTCACCTGTCCTATTGCTCTCCTATATCTCCTATACCTTTCTTCTATTCCTATATCTCTTCCTCTATTCTTTCATTGATATGTTCTATTGCTATACCTTCTTTTCTATTATTTCTTAGATATACAGTGGTACCTCAAGATACAAACCCCTTGTCTTACAAACAACTCAAGATACGAACCCGGGGTTCAGAAAAAATTTGCCTCTTCTTACGAACTTTTTTCGTGATATGAACGCCAAACCCGAACTTCCGGGTTTGGCGTTCGGAGGCTGCTGGGAAGCCCCCCAGCCCGGCTGTCACCTTTTAAAACAGCCGCGCGGCTTTCCAGCAGCCTCCGAACGCCAAACCCGGAAGTTCAGGTTTGGCGTTCGCATCACGAAAAAAGTTCGTAAGAAGAGGCAAATTTTTTTCTGAACCGTTCGGAGGCTGCTGGGAAGCCACGCGGCTGTTTTAAAAGGTGACAGCCGGGCGGCGGGGCTTTCCAGCAGCCTCCGAACGCCAAACGCGGAAGTTTGGGTTTGGCGTTTGGCTTCGGGAGACGGCTGGGAAGCCGCGTGGCCATTTTAAAAGGTCACAGTCAGGCTGGGGGGGTTTGCTGGGAAGCCCCCAAGACCGGCTGTGACATTTTGAAACAGCCTCGCGGCTTCCCAGCCGTCTCCCGAAGCCGAACGCCAAACCCAAACTTCCACGTTTGGCGTTCAGAGGCTGCTGAAAAGCCACGTGGCTGTTTTAAAAGGTCACAGCCGGGCTGGGGGGGTTGCTGGGAAGCCCCCCAGCCCGGCTGGGAAGCCGCGCGGCTGTTTTAAAAGGTCACAGCCGGGCGGCAGCGGTTTTTTGCGGGGGGGGTTTTGGGTTGCACGGATTAATTGACTTTACATTGTTTCCTATGGGAAACAATGTTTCATCTTACGAACCTTTCATGTTACGAACCTCCCCCTGGAACCAATTAGGTTCGTATCTTGAGGTTCCACTGTATTTTACTATGAATATCTCCTCTATAATCTTCATCATTTATTTTACTATGTGTATATAGATACATACCCACTAAACCCTCATTGTGTATTGGAATGAATGAATGAATGAATGAATGAATGAATGAATGAATGAATAAGCAAACAAGACTTACAAACAACCCTCACTCTGTAAAAGACATTAGAATACTCATATCAAATGAACTAAATGTCAAAGCCCACTGCAACAACATCGCCAAAAAGGTTTCAAGAGTTGTTAACTTAATCCTACGTAGCTTCTGCTCCAGTAATTTCACACTACTAACCAGAGCATACAAAACTTTTGCTAGACCAGTCTTTGAATACAGCTCATCTATCTGGAATCCACATCACATTTTGGACATAAACACTCGAGAAAATGTCCAGAGATAATTTACTAGTAGAACCCTCCACTCCTCAACTCGCAACACAATACCCTACACAACTAGACTTACAATCCTAGGTTTAGAAAACTTAGAACTATGTCGCCTTAAACAGGACCTAAGCATAGCCCATAAAATCATCTACTACAATTTCCTGCCTGTCGACGACTATTTCAGCTTCAACCACAACAACACACAAACAAACAACAGATACAAACTAAACTATACCGTATAATGCTCTAAACCCGACTGCAGGAGTTAGTAACTGTTGTGATTCAGCCTGAGGCTCCTCAGAGACCGGCTGGATCTCTGTCGGATCCATGCCCAGAGGAGGAGGACAGTGAACAGGAGGGGGAGGACCAGGCATACGGGAGGGAGGAACATCAGGAAGAGGAGGAGGGAGAGCAGCCTGAGACCCCCGGGGGGGGGCTCTCCCCAGCTAGTAGCCTGGATTCATTGGATGAAGACGCACAGGCTATAATAGACATGAGGCAGCGACGAGCAACTCAAATACGGGGCCAATTAGAAAGGTATTTCCATCCCTGAATTGGCAACAGCTGGGTTTGGGTGTGGTTCTCCTCAGCAGGGTTGAAAAGGCAGGCCCATCCTTACAGTCTTGTGGAGAGTTATCAATTGGGAGTCCTGTGACCTTGCTTCGATTCTCGGCGTCTCTGATCTTGGCTTGTGGCCTAGAAGTCTGGAAGACTTGGGGGAGGCGTGGGTTTTATTATCTCCAGAGTTGTTTTTGCCAGCAAGAATCCTGTTTTATTGCCTGGCCTTCGTGAAACCTCTGTGAAGCTTCATAGTGTTCCTGTCTGTAAGAACAGTTTTTGTTACCTGTGTTTGCTTCGAATTATATAAACTGCCTTTGCTTTTTACCAGTGTGTCTGGCTACTCTTTTTGGTTGGTGTTGGCATCTGGGGGGACCCAGACAGAACAGTAACCAAGTAGTTAGACATAGAAACATATAAACATAGAAGATTGACAGCAGAAAAAGACCTCATGGTCTATCTAGTCTGCCCTTATACTATTTCCTGTATTTTATCTTAGGATGGTATATGTTTATCCCAGGCATGTTTAAATTCAGTTACTGTGGATTTACTAACCATGTCTGCTGGAAGTTTGTTCCAAGGATCTACTACCCTTTCAGTAAAATAATATTTTCTCATGTTGCTTTTGATCTTTCCCCCAACTAACCTCAGATTGTATCCCCTTGTTCTTGTGTTCACTTCCCTATTAAAACACTTCCCTCCTGAATCTTATTTAACCCTTTAACATATTTAAATGTTTCAATCATGTCCCCCCTTTTCCTTCTGTCCTCCAGACTATACAGATTGAGTTCATGAAGTCTTTCCTGATAAGTTTTATGCTTAAGACCTTCCTCCATTCTTGTAGCCCATCTTTGGACCTGTTCAGTTTTGTCAATATCTTTTTGTAGGTGAGGTCTCCAGAACTGAACACAGGATTCCAAATGTGGTTTCACCAGGGATCACAATCTCCCTCTTCCTGCTTGTTATACCTTTAGCTATGCAGCCAAGCATCCTACTTGCTTTTCCTACCTCCCGGCCACACTGTTCACCTATTTTGAGACTGTCAGAAAGTTGATGCATGTTACTTGATGCATGGAACTCACTACCTGACTCTGTAGTATCATCACCTAACCCCCAAAACTTTCCCCTTATACTATCCACTGTTGACCTCTCCCGATTCCTAAGAGGTCAGTAAGGGGCATGCATAAGTGCACCAGTATGCCTTCCGTCCCCTGTCCTAATGTTTCTCTCTTACTAGTATCATGTATATATCTTTGTATACCATCAATACCTACTTGACAAAACAAACCATTTGTCTGAAATGGTAAAATACTTTCTGCCTGAGCAGGGATTTGGACTAGAAGACCTCACATGAAGAAAAGCTGCAGGAACTGGGTATGTCTAGTTTAAAGAAAAGAAGGACCAGGGGAGACACGATAGCAGTCTTCCGATATCTCAAAGGTTTCCAAAATGAAGGAGTCAAGCTATTCTCCAAAGCACCTGAGAGTAGGAGAAGAAGCAATGGGTGTAAACTAATTATTTAGTTTCTGTTGTAGTTAGCTCTGGCCCAGCTCCTGCCCCAAGGACTGTGGATGTGGGGGAGACAACCACATGCTGCAGGCCTGTTTAGCCCCCGGTGGAATCTGATGATGAAGGCTCCTCTGACCAAGAAGACACGAGTGAAAGGGAGGAGGAGAGTGTGGCAGACAGCTCAGAAGGAGATCAATTATCTAGCTCCTCCTTGGATTCAGAACAAGAGTTAATGATACAGCCACGCATGCGGAGAGCGATGCATAGGCAACAACAACTGAGAGATTATTATCAAAGAAAATGAGGCCACCTGTGGTTGGGTGGGGCTGTGGTCATTAGTGAGGCTGCTATAAATAGCAGCCTGTGGGTTTGGCCATTGTGGAGGGTTATCTGATCGTTGTGTTTCATGACTGCTTTACTGACTTTGACCTTTTGTGTGCTGACTTTTCCCCGCTTTGAAACTAAACCAGGGCAAAGTGTGTTTCACTTTGTGAAAGAAGAAGGACTGTGAATTGCCTCACAGCTGCAAGCTAAGTATCACAGAACTGATAAGGGACTTGTACAAATTACCAGTTTGTTTGGAGACCAATACTCTTTGCTATACAAAAAGAGGGCTTAATTTAAGTGAATTTTCATTATAAAGAACATTGTTTGAATTTTCAAACGTGTGTGTGTCTGAAATTTGTACCTGTGAATTTTTGGGAGGAGTCTATCAGAGAGCCCGACAGAACAGTTTCTAGTTATTTTAGCTGCTAGTAATTGTCTGGCAGTTATTTTCTAGTTATTTTAGCTGCTAATTATTTTCTTGTAGATGTTTCTTACCCAAACTAGATAACAGAAGCCATAACAGCACTGATGATGTTATCTTAGCTAGATAATGAAATGTCTGCAAGAAACATCTGGTGTAAGATTCCTGCTAGAGCAGGGGGTTGAACTAGATGACCTGCAAGGTCCCTTTCAACTCAACTCAACTCAACAAACAAACAAAAAAGAGACAAACAAACCAAACTCTGCCAGCATCAACGACCTTACCTCCCACCATCCCCACTTCCTAGTGACTCCAAAATAACATGAATTCGAGTCGCAAACTCATAAAGTTGCAGACATTGGGAAATACTGAGAAAATCAAATTTGGAAGTGCAGGATATAATTACAGCACATTTCTGCAGGGAACAATAAGAGCGAGACGTACATATAACAGTGAAAAAAAGTACTTGATGAGACATATTAAGATCCCAGGTGTACGGCATGAAATTGGTGGGGTGGAATCTATTGATTCTGAGTTTATTCTTAGAAACCTGTATTCTGAAGTAACTAGAGCTTCTTGCATGTATATTTCTCCCCCAATATGTAAAATAAATCAACTGATTATTCTGTAGGAAGGTTCTTTTTTCCCTGCTGGTAACTAATTGCAGCAGGCGGGGGCTCCAACTTACTGCTGCTACAAGCGCTGATGTACATGTAGCTCCAGGTGACTGGTGGGCGCGCATGAGCGTTGGAGTGAGATTTGACTTCTGTGTATGCGCAGGAAGAAAATCTCATGAGAAGACGTGCAGGCACATGAGATTTTGGTGATTTTCAGTTATTTTTTGCTTCTGAGTATGTGGAAGTGAAATGGGGGGAAAGCCATTTCACCCTCCAATATCCAATGGATGTTCTGCCTGGCCGCAGGCCACCCAGACACGAATTAATGAACCAAACACACACACAGGCTTGTAAAAAGAAGTCAAAGAGGTTTTATTTATGTACAGAAGGCAGCAAGCCTCGGTGTCTGCCAGAGTGATGCTAGTTTATGAGTCCAACAGGTTGTTAATCACTCAAGTCAGCACCGAAGTCTTTCTAGTTTACGTCAGCCAAATAACTCACAGCTTAAGTGTCAGAATGTCCAAAGATATCCAAAACAAACACGAAACCACGATTCATCAAAGTCTTTCTCCAAAACCTGAACGATAAATTCCCACACCATCATCTGCAAAACCTCCCTTTTTTCAAGGCTGTGGCAGTGTCTTTAATTCCTAACACCTGCGACCTTGAATCTTTTTCTGCGTTTGTGCAGCTGTTCTTGACATCCCAGCATTCTCCTTACTTGGACATTGAGAATAGGATCATCCATTATTTCATCTGACTCAGATGAAACTCTGGCTGGAGATCTGACTGGCTCCATTTCCCTCTCTGCCTCTCCAAACCCTTCATCACTCCTGTGTCCTTCTGATTCACTGACTGATTCCTCCTCCAGCCAGACGGGTCTTCTGTGAATGGATGGCTCCAGCTCCTCTGAGTCAAAATCAGTAGCAATAGGAGCTGTCCTGAAGCCCACCACAACAATGGACAAATTGGAAGTTCATAAAAACACGCTTCTGGTTTGATGTTGTGCTATTTTTTGCACTCTGGAGGGTTCAGGGAAGGGTCCAGAAGCCCCTGAGTGCAAAAAACCCCCCATCACAATGAGCAAACTGGAAGCGCATTTTCTGAATACGACCAACATCAAATTCCTTGCATTAACCCTTGTATTGCAGAATTTTGTTTTATCAAGAGACTTTGCCTATGGGTGCTTTTAAACCAAAGTGTGAGTAGGTATTTATTCCTGATAATTGATCCGGGCAGACAGAACAGTCTGCAAATTTGATCTTCAAAGAAAACAACAGAAAGTCCAGTTGCCTCTTGAAAAAGCACCTTTGGGACAGTCAAATGACTTGAGAATCTGCAAGAAAACAAACTTCAAAAGCCACCAAAAATCTTTCCGTTCAACCCTGAGTAGTGTCGGGTGAACCCAACAAAGTTTGGGTTCGGCACCTGAATTTTTTTAAAAAATTCGGAACAGTCGGGGCACTTCCCGGCACTCTCCCGAACCCGAACCTGAACTTTTGCCGAACTTCTGGGTTCGGCGTTTGGGAGACCGTCGAGAAGCCCCCTGGCTGCTTCTGAAGGTGACAGCTGGGTGGCGGCGCTTCCCAGAACAGCCGGGGAGCTGTCAGCCGGTCAGGAGGTGCAAAAGGAGGTGGGGAATCCCATGAGGGGATTCCAGGGACGGAGCTTTGACATCACTGAGACGTCCCTTCCTGGAGTCCCCGTTTCAGCCAGCCAGGAAGGACGTCTCAGTGACGTCAAATCTCCATCCCTGGAATCTCCTCCTTTTTCACCTCCCGACTGGCCGACAGCTCCCTGGCTGTTTTGGAAGGTGACAGCTGGGCGGCGGTGCTTCCTGGTGCTCTCCCGAACCCAAACCTGAACTTTTGCAAAAATTCGGGTTCGGGTTCGCTATACCGAACCGTGCAAAGTTCAGTAAGAGCCCAAACTTTGCAAGTTCGGTTCGCCCAACACTAACCCTGAGCTACAAATATTCTCTTCTCGATTGAATGTAGAAGATTTCAACAACTGAGAGGATGAGAACTACGTACTGTCATCCTCACATCCATATTTAATCCAGTGTATCCCGAAATTGACCAGGACGGCCTGGGCTTTTACCAACAAGGGATGGCGTGCACTCGAATGTTTCTAGAGCCAGACTATCACGTACAAAATAAGACAAATGACAAATGTGTCACTGGGTTTTTAAGTGGCTTGGAAGTTCCACCTTTGTTTTTTATTTATCAGTCATTTGTCCAAGGCGTTTTGCAGGTAAGGATGCCCTCCAGTTAAAAGGGCAACCTTCATTTTATGCAGTCACTTTGATTTTATAGTTTCCTGAACATTTCATTGGCAGGATAACAAGGCCAGCGACAGGTGGATGCCAAGTCTGTCTCCCCACACACCTTTAATGGTTCTATTTTCTTTTTTTATATTGTTCTCATCTCAAATCTCCCTCCCTCTCTTTCCTCTCCTTTCTCTCTCTCTCCCCCTTTCTCTCTATTTTTTTCTTTTACCTCTGTCATCTGTTTCTCTCTGTCTTGTCTTTTTGCTCTGTCGGCAATATCTATCTCTCCCCTCTCTTTCTTACTCTTCCCCTTTCTCTCTTTCTCTCTTCCCCTCTCCTTTCTTTTTTGTCTCCTTTTCCCTCATTTCTCTTTCCCTCCTCTCTCTCGTTCTCCCCTCTTGACTATCCTTTCCTCTGTGTGTCATATACCTCTCCCCTTTTCTCTTTCTCACTTTCCACTTTCTCTTACTTTCTCCTTATCTCCTCTTTCGCTCTCTCCCTTCTCTCTTCTCTTCTCTCTTTCTCACTTTCCCATTTCTTTCTTTCTCTTATTCTCTCCTTATCTCCTCTTTCTCTCTCTCCCCATCTCTCCCTTCTCTCTCTCCTCTTCTCTCTTACTTCTCATCTCTCTTTCTCTCCTCTTTCTTCTGTCCCCATCATATCTTTTTCTGTCATATCTCTCTCTTTCTTGCTCTCCCTTTCACTTTCTCACTCTTCTCTCTCCCTCCCTCTCCCTCTCTCCTTTCTCTTTCACTGTCTACCTGCATTTCTATTTCTCTCCTCTCTCATTTTTCTTTTTCTCTACCCCTCTCTTTCTCACTCCCCCTTTCTCTCTCTCCTTCTCTCTCTTTCTCTCTCTCCTTTTTCTCTCCCTTTTCCCCTTTCTCTCACTCTTTCTTTCTCTCTCCCTTTCTCTCTCCTTCTCTCTTTCTTTCTTCTCTTGTCTCTTTTTTCCTCTCTCTCTCTGTCATATCTCTCTTTCTCCCTCTCCCTCTTCCTCTCTCTCCCACTCTCCTCTTTCTCCCCCACCCCCCATGTCATTTCTCTCTCTCTCTTTCTCTTTCTTCAGCATGCGCGGAAGCAAAATCCCACATGGCGGTGCGCGTGCTTGCCACTGCTGGACCAATCCAGTAGGGAAAGGTAAGTGCGGCTCTTCACTGCTAAGATTATATGTTTCTATAGAGTGCTGGTGAGACCCCATTTGGAATACTGTCTTCAGTTCTGGAGACCTCACCTACAAAAAGAGATTGACAAAATTGAACGGATCCAAAGACGGGCTACAAGAATGGTGGAAGGTCTTAAGCATAAAACGTATCAGGAAAGACTTCATGAACTCAATCTGTATAGTCTGGAGGACAGAAGGAAAAGGGGGGACATGATCGAAACATTTAAATATGTTAAAAGGTTAAATAAGGTTCAGGAGGGAAGTGTTTTTAACAGGAAAGTGAACGCAAGAACAAGGGGACACCATCTGAGGTTAGTTGGGGGAAAGATCAGAAGCAACATGATAAAATATTATTTCACTGAAAGAGTAGTAGTTGCTTGGAACAAACTTCCAGCAGACGTGGTTGGTAGGTCCACAGTAACTGAATTTAAACATGCCTGGGATAAACATAGATCCACCCTAAGATAAAATACAGGAAATAGTATAAGGGCAGACTAGATGGACCAGGAGTTTTTTTTTCCGCCGTCAATCTTCTACGTTTCTAATTTTTTGTGTATAAAAAATGATAATAACATTTTTTTTAAAAACAATTGATTGAAAGCCAAGGATTTTCTTTAGAAATGGCTCCCTCAGATAGGTTTAATTCCCGTAGACGCCCCCCTGAGCTCTGGATTTGGAAATAATATGCCCTAATAATACCGTATATGTTTTATACTTTCCCCTCAGGCCAAAGTCTATGAACCAGGTTGTAAACAAGCTGATTTTAAAGTGAGTCAATAGAAGGGGTAAGGATGGTTGGCATTCAATCCAGCTCCCGGGTGCTTTAACAGTTCACCTTCTACCTTGTAAAAAGGTCCCGGAATGTCACTTTCCTTAGATTTGAACCGTAGACCATTTCGGAAGCTAATATTGCTTGAAAAGTGGAACAATCCTTAAACGCTTCAAAGCACAACAGTGCCTGCCTATTCTGAGCTTAGCTAAGCCTGGATACAAGCCATTGGAATTAATCCCACCGTGTCCAATGGGATCTTTCTCCTGTCAAGAATGCTTGGGATTGTGGCCTGGAAATCCATTTCACGCTATTCCTTTCAGTGGAGAGAAACCACAGGGTTGAAAATTCAGCCCGTTTAGGATAACGGACTTGTGAACAGGGCTGACTGACAAGATAGGAAACCCATTTCGGCCTCACCTTCTGCTGCCCGCATGGGTTTTTCTTCTGTTGCACTATTCCCTTTGAACTGTGGAGAGTTGGCCTTCTCTGGGTCCCATCAACCAAACAATGTCATTTGGCGGGCCCCAGGGGAAGAGCCTTCTCTGTAGCGGCCCCGGCCCTCTGGAATCAACTTTCCTCAGAGATTAGAATGGCCCCCACCCTCCTTGTCTTTCACAAATTACTCAAGGCCCACCTTTGTCGCCAGGCATGGGGGAGTTAGGATATTCTTTCCCCTAGGCCATTACAAGTTATGTATGGTATGTTTGTGTGTATGTTTGGTTTTTATAATAAGGGTTTTTAGTTGTTTTATTAAATTGGATTGTTACATGTTGTTTTTTTATCATTGTTGCTAGCCACCCCGAGTCTGCGGAGAAGGGCGGCATGCAAATCCAATTAATAATAATAATAATAATAATAATAATAATAATAATAATAATAATAATAAGTGAAAAAATATTTAAAATGACTTTAGGATAGTTAGTGAGTGTTAAATACTCCATGAAAAGCTGCATTATGCTGATGGGGAGAGAGAGAAGGAGGGAGAGGGGGAGAGAGGGGAGAGAAAGAGAGACAGAGGGAGAGGGTGAAGGAGAGAGAGAGAGGAAGGAGAAGCAAAGAGAGGAGAGGGGGAAGAGGGAGAAATAAAGTATCTTTTTCTTTCATGTATTCTGAGAGCACAGGCATCAAAGACAAATTCCTTGTGTGTCCAATCACACTTGGCCAATGAAGAATTCTATTCTAAAGGAGACACAGAGAGAGGGAGGGCGAGAAAGAAAGAAGAGAGAGAGGAAGACAGAGAGAAAAAGAAGGAGAGGGAGGGAGGGGAGAGAGAGGGGAGAGAAAGAGGGGGAGAAGGAGAGAGAGGGAGAGGGGGGAGAGAGGAGAGAGAGAGAAGAGAGAAGCAGGGAGAGAGAGGGAGAGAGAGAGGAAGAGGGAAAAGAAGAAGAGAGAGGAGGAGAAGGAAAGAGAGAGGGAGAAAGGGGGAGAGAGGGAGAAGGAGAGAGAGGAGAGAGATAGGAAGAGGGGAGAGAGAGAAGGAGAGGGGAAAGAGAGGGGGAGAGAGAGAGTAAGAGGAAGAGAGCAAGGAGAGGGAGAGAGAGAGCAAAAGAGAAAAGAAGAGGGAGAGAAAGGGGAGAGAAAGAAGCGGGGAGAGAAAAAGAGAAGGAGAGAGATAGTGGGAGAAGGGGAGGGAGAGGGAGGGAGAGAAGCAGGGAGAGAAAGAGTGGGGAAGAGGGAGAGAGAGAGAAAGAGAAAGAGTGATGTAGTGGGAGAGAAAGAGAGAGAAAGAGAAATAGAATAAAGGTCTTTAGAGCATATTTATTCAGTTAGTTTATTGCTTGAAAGTATTGAAAAATGGCTCCACAATTTATTTTATTAGGAGCAATTTAATATTTTTCAGCTAAGCATGCCAGGGAGATGAAAACAAGAGACTACCATTGTTGCAAAATTTATCTGCTGAGAATGTAGAAAGCATCCAAAATTCAATGATGGCCTTCATTTGGTACACACTTTAAGGCTTTGTGATGGCTTTGACATTTGGCTAATCAAAAATCAAAAACCTATCAACACTATGGTGTGCTATTTCAGTTGTCCTTTCAACAACTCTGCATTAATCTGATTGCTGTCCTCAGGTTGCAGATGGGACAAACGAGAGATATTTGTAAATAGAGACTTCCTGATATAATCCCTTAAAAACCTTCTGTTCAGTTGGGAATGGATGAAGCTTTCTGATATATCTCATTTTTAAGCAATATTTTCTTTTTGTTCTGGGTAAGCATCAATCTGAAATATTTTTGCTTAGTGTTCGGTCGGGCTCTCTGGTACAATCCTCCCCAAAATTCACAGCTACAAATTTCAGACACACACACGTTTGAAAATTCAAAACAATGTTCTTTATAATGAAAATTCACTTAAACCAAGCCCTCTTTTGGTATAGCAAAGAGCACTCGTCTCCAAACAAACTGGTAATTTGTACAAGTCCCTTATCAATTCTGTGATACTTAGCTTGCAGCTGTGAGGCAATTCACAGTCCTTCTTCTTTCACAAAGCGAAACACACTTTGCTCTAGTTTAGTTTCAAAGCGGGGAAAAAGCAGCACACAAAAAGTCAAAGTCAGTAAAGCAGTGAGGAAACACAACGATGAGATAATCCTCCACAATGGCCAAACCCACAGGCTGCTATTTATAGCAGCCTCACTAATGACCACAGCCCCTCCCAACCACAGGTGACCTCATTTTCTTTGATAATAATCTCTCAGTTGTTGTTGCCTATGCATCGCTCTCCACATGCGTGGCTGTATCATTAACTCTTATTCTGAATCCAAGTAGGAGCTAGATAATTGATCTCCTTCTGAGCTGTCTGCCCCACTCTCCTCCTCCCTGTCACTCATGTCTTCTTGGTCAGAGGAGCCTTCATCAGCAGATTCCACCGGGGGCAAAACAGGCCTGCAGCATGTGGATGTCTCCCCCACATCCACAGTCCTTGGGGCAGGAGCTGGGCCAGAGCTAACCATAACACTTAGTATCAAATAATATATTTTTCTTTGGGTTTCATAAGAAGTAAACGAGTCTTTGCCCTCCAAGTCAGGGGTGGATTTCAGATTCTGGACAGATTCTGGAGAACCGGTAATGGAAATTTGAGTAGAAATTTGAGTAGTTCAGACAAATGGCAAATCCTACCTTTTGGCTAGCCCCAGAGTGGGGAGGGAATAGAGATTTTGCGGTATCCTTCCCCTGCTACGCTCACCAAGCCATGCCCACAGAACCGGTAGTAAAAAAATGAATAAATGGATTTCACCACTGCTCCAAGTAGCTTTGAAATGCTCATTTTGGTAAATTTAAAAAACACAGAATGGGTGGGCACCTGGGCTCAAGACTTTTGATGAATCCACTAAGATACATAAAAGAATCCACATAGAATGTTCCACAAATATTCATAGAAACATAGAAACATAGAAGACTGACGGCAGAAAAAGACCTCATGGTCTATCTAGTCTGCCCTTATACTATTTCCTGTATTTTTATCTTAGGATGGATATATGTTTATCCCAGGCATGTTTAAATTCAGTTACTGTGGATTTACCAACCACGTCTTCTGGAAGTTTGTTCCAAGGATCTACTGATCTTTCAGTAAAATAATATTTTCTCATGTTTCTTTTGATCTTTTCCCCAACTCACCTCAGATTGTGTCCTCTTGTTCTTGTGTTCACTTTCCTATTAAAAACACTTCCCTCGTGGACCTTATTTAACCCTTTGACATATTTAAATGCTTCGATCATGTCCCCCCTTTTCCTTCTGTCCTCCAGACTATACAGATTGAGTTCATGAAGTCTTTCCTGATACGTTTTATGCTTAAGACCTTCCACCATTCTTGCAGCCCGTCTTTGGACCCTTCAATTTTGTCAATATCTTTTTGTAGGTGAGGTCTCCAGAACTGAACACAGTATTCCAAATGTGGTCTCACCAGCGCTCTATATAGCGGGATCACAATCTCCCTCTTCCTGCTTGTTATACCTCTAGCTCAGTGTTTCCCAACCTTTTTTGAGCCGCGGCACATTATTCATATTTTCAAAATCCTGGGGAACATTGAAAGGGGTGGGGGGGGGGGCTAAAGAAAAGTTTGGACAAAAAAAACCCTCTCTCTTCCTCCCTTTCGCTCTATTTCTCCCTCTTTCTCTCTTTTCCTTCCTTCCCTTCTTTCTCTCTCTCCATCCCTCTTTCTTTCTTCCTCTCTTTTTTGCTCTTTCTCTCCCTCCTTCCCTTCCTCTGTCTTTCTCTCTCTCTTGCTATCTCTTTCTTGCTTTTTTCTCTCTTTCTTGCTCTCTCTCTCTTTCACTGTCTCTTGCTACAGTATATGTCTCTTTCTTTGCCTCTCTTGCTATCTCTCTGTCTCTCTTGCTATGTCTCTCTTTCTTTCTTTCTTTCTCTCTCTCTGCCTCTCTTGCTATGTCTCTCTTTCTCTCTTGCTATGTCTCTCTTTCTTTCTCTTTCTCTCTCTGCCTCTCTTGCTATGTCTCTCTTTCTCTCTTGCTATGTCTCTCTTTCTTTCTCTTTCTCTCTCTGCCTCTTGCTATGTCTCTTTCTTTCTCTTTCTCTCTCTGCCTCTCTTGCTATGTCTCTTTCTCTCTTGCTATGTCTCTCTTTCTTTCTCTCTCTCTCTCTGCCTCTCTTGCTATGTCTCTTTCTTTCTCTCTCTCTCTGCCTCTCTTGCTATGTCTCTCTTTCTCTGCCTCTCTTGCTGCCTCTCTTTCTCTCTCTGTCTCTTTCTCTGCCTCTCTTGCTGTCTCTCTCTCTGCCTCTCTTATATGTCTCTCTTTCTTTCTCTCTCTCTCTCTCTCAGCTGACTGCAAGCGGGAGCCCTGACGGCAGCTGGACGTGCTGTTGGACGCCGTATATGCCAAGCCCGCAGCGCCAGCAGTACGGCATCCAGCAGCACGTCCAATCGCCACCGTCAGGGCTCCCACTTGCAGTCAGCTGAGAGAGAGAGAGAGAGAGCTCCCGCCGCCTGGAGCTCCCTCTCGCCGCCGCCATCTCCCCGCGACTGCCTGCGGCCGCTGCAGCCACCACCACCCCGCTCCCCCCGCCAGTGCCCTCCCGCCGGGCCCCAAAGGACACTTGCCGCCGACGCCAGGGCCCGGCGGGAGGGCACTGGTGGGGGGACGGGGGGTGTGCGGCTGCAGCTGGGAAAGGCGCAGGGAGGGAAGCTGCCTGCCCGCCTGCCTCGGGGAGCCGCGCTTGCAGCCGCAAACCAAAAGGGCAACCCCCGCGCGCTCCCCAGCCCCGGCCCGCCTCTGCGCCCCCGCCCGGCCCGCTCTCTCTCCTGTCCTCTCCTGCCCGATGTCGTGGTTTCTGGCGCTCTCCTGCTGGGCCCCAAAGAAGGAAGGCGGGGAAAAGGCGCGAGGAACGAAGCTCTCCTTCTTCTTCCTGCCTTCCTTCTTTGGGGCTCAGCAGGAGAGCGCCGGAAACCGCGGCATCGGGCAGGAGCCGGGGGACAGCTGCGAGCGGGCGCTCCAGGTCAGCACCGGCAGCGCCCCGCCCAGCTGGAGCTTCCGTAGCTCTGCGGCAAACCTGGCAGTGTCTCGCGGCACACTACTGTGCCGCGGCACACCGGTTGGGAAACGCTGCTCTAGCTATACAGCCAAGCATCCTACTTGTTTTTCCTACCGCCTGACTGCACTGCTCACCCATTTTGAGACTGTCAGAAATTACTACCCCTAGAAGGATCCACAGACTCATAGAAAAATACACAGAGATCCATAGAAGGGTCAACACAGATTCCAGAATCAACAAAGATTGATAGCAGTGCTCCAATATCTCAAGGGTTGCCACAAAGAAGAAGGAGTGAAACTATTCTTCAGAGCATCTGAGGGTAGAACAAGAAGCAATGGATGGAAACTAAACAAGGAGAGAAGTAACTTAGAAATAAGGAGAAATTTCCTGACAGTTAGAACAATTAATCCGTGGGACAACTTGCCTCCAGAAGTTGTGAATGCTCCAACACTGGAACTTTTTAAGAAGATGTTGGATAAAGTAGTGTCTGAAGTAGTATAGGGTTTCCTGCCTAAGCAGGGTTTTTTATTTATTTATCTATTTATCTATCTATTTATCTATCTATCTATCTATCTATCTATCTATCTATCTATCTATCTATCTATCTATCTATCTATCTATTTATTTATTTATTTATTTATTTATTTATTTATTAATTATTAGAGTTGAAAGGGACCGTTAGGTCATCGAGTCCAACCCCCTGCCTGAGCAGGAAACCCTACAGCACCCCAGCCAAATGGAAGTCCAATCTCCTCTTGAAGGTGTCCAGAGTTGGGGAGTTCACCACCTCCCCTGGCAGGCAGTTCCATTGGTTGATCGCTCTGACCGTCAGGAAGTTCTTCCTTATTTCCAGGTTGAATCTCTCCTTGGTCAGCTTCCAACCATTGTTCCTCGTCTGGCCCTCTGGTGCCCTGGGGAATAAAGAGACCCCCTCCTCACTGTGGCAACCCCTCAAGTATCTGTAAACTGCTATCATGTCCCCTCTAGACCTTCTTTTTTCTAGGCTGTCCATGCCCAGTTCTCTCAATCTCGCTTCGTAAGTCTTGGTTTCGAGTCCCCTAATCATTTTGGTTGCTCTTTTTTGCACCTTCTCCAGAGTTTCGATGTCTTTTTTGTAGTGAGGTGACCAGAATTGGATGCAGTACTCCAGGTGGGGTCTGACCAGGGCATAGTAGAGTGGTATTAGTACTTCCCTGGTCTTGGAGCGTATTCCTCTGTTGATGCAGCTTAGGATTGAGTTGGCTTTTTTGGCTGCTGCTGCACATTGCTGACTCATGTTTAGTTGATTGTCCACCAAGACTCCAAGATCTCTTTCGCAGTCACTACTGCTGAGTGGGATATCTCCCAGGCTGTATGTATGTCTAGGGTTGGACTAGAAGACCTCCAAGGTCCCTTCCAACTCTGTTGTTGTTGTTGTTGTTGTTGTTGTTGTTGTTATTATTATTATTATTATTATTATTATTATTATTATTATTATTAAGGAATAATGGATGGAAACTGAAGAAAGAAAGATTCGACCTAGAAATATAATTTTTCTGACAGTGAGAACGATCAACCAGTGGAACAGAACTTGCCTTCAGACGTTGTAGGAGATTCATCAATGGAGGTTTTCAAGGAGAAACTGGACTGCCATCTGCCAGAAATGATATAAGATCTCCTGCTTGCATGGGGGGTTGGACTAGAAGGCCTCCAAGGTCCCTTTCAACTCTGTTATTATTGGAGACCATACAGCCAAGCTCTGGAAGGAGGCGAAAGCTCACTCTCCCAACAGCAGCATCGTTGAAACATATCTATGCAGACAAGAAAGCGGAAGGCAATCACCCTGTCTCGCTTCTCGTTTTCATTATGATCTGTGGCTGGTGCATAGATTTACACCCTATTATTTTCTGCACCCATCGCTATACTTGTCAAGATAAAGAGCCACCGAGAAACTCTGCATCACGCATACACAAGTCAAATTAGAATCACATTGCCGTTCGCTCAAGTCGTAAGGTTATTTATTTATTTATTTATTTATTGGATTTGTATGCCGCCCCTCTCCGTAGACTCGGGGCGGCTAACAACAATAATACAAAACATCATGTAAATCCAATACTAAAACTAATACTAAAACAATTAAAAAACCCTTATTTATAAAACCAAACATACATACAAACAAACATACCATGCATAAATTGTAGAGGCCTAGGGGGAATGAATATCTCAGTTCCCCCATGCCTGATGGCAGAGGTGGGTTTTAAGGAGCTTACGAAAGGCAAGGAGGGTGGGGGCAACTCTAATCTCTGGGGGGAGTTGGTTCCAGAGGGCCGGGGCCGCCACAGAGAAGGCTCTTCCCCTGGGGTCTGTCAAATGACATTGTTTTGTTGACGGGACCTGGAGAAGGCCCACTCTGTGGTACCTAACCGGGCGCTGGGATTCGTGCGCCAGAAGGCGGTCCCGGAGATACCCTGGTCCGGTGCCATGAAGGGCTTTATAGGTCATAACCAGCACTTTGAATTGTGACTGGAAACTGATCGGCAACCAATGCAGACTGCGGAGTGGTGGTGTTACATGGGCATTTTGGGGGAAGCCCATGATTGCTCTCGCAGCTGCATTCTGCACGATCTGAAGTTTCCGAACACTTTTCAAAGGTAGCCCCATGTAGAGAGCATTACAGTAGTCAAGCCTTGAGGTGATGAGGGCATGAGTGACTGTGAGTAGTGACCCCCAGTCCAAATAGGGCCACAACTGGTGCACCAGGCAAACCTGGGCAAATGCTCCCCTCGCCACAGCTGAAAGATTGCTCTTGCTCCTTTTTGGTTCCTTTTAAAAGAATCTTTCTCCTAAAGCTCTGAAAAAGAAGCAGTTAGTCACTTTCTAGACCCATTTACCCACTGAGTAATTCAGAAGGTCAATGCGTTCAGACCACCCCAAACGATGGAGTAATGGGGACACCAACACTCACTCCCTCATTGTGGTTTCCCGATCCATGCCAGGTTCAGTCCAGGCCCCCTCCTTTTTGTTGACAAACGGGAAGAGAAAAACAGCAGGAGATTAATCGACAGCACTTTATTGTAAGTGACAAATGGATATGAATTTCTGCAAGACTCATTACCAAAACATTAATCACAGCAAAACCCTTTTCGGCCTCACCCGTGCCAATGTCGTTTCTAACAAATTCTGCCCTGCATTTGCATTCATACGTATCCACTTAGCTCGACCCTTTGCAACGTGATTCGCTTTTCGCAGACAGAATGCAGAATGATGGGCAAAGAGTTAGACAAAGGAGCAAAGCAAATCTTGACTTCCAGATGTGATGCTTTGCAAATGCCTGCCGTTAATGCTGGCTCAAGGTTAGTCATTCCATAGCTTTGGAATCTTCTTTGTTGGTTGAGGCAGGCAGGGTTCCCCTGGGTCCCATTTGTTGGGGGTCAAGGGAAAGGGAGGGTTTTGCCTTCGCTTTCTGCTCAAGATCAATTGGTGGGCCACTGTGTGACACAGAATTGTTGTTGTGAGCCACCCCGAGTCTATGGAGAGGGGCGGCATACAAATCTAATAAATAATAATAATAATAATAATAATAATAATAATAATAATAATAATAATAATAATAATGCTGGATTCGATGGGCTTTGGCCCAATTCAGCATGGCTCTTCTTATGGTGCACCAGTTGCGGCTGTACCTGGACCAGGAGTCACTGCTCACAGTCACTCATGCCCTCATCACCTCGAGATTCGATTACTGTAATGCTCTCTACATGGGGCTACCTTTGAAGAGTGTTCAGAAACTTCAGATCATGCAGAATGCAGCTGCGAGAGCAATCATGGGCTTTCCAAAGTATGCCCATGTCACACCAACACTCCACAGTCTGCATTTGTTGCCGATCAATTTCCGGTCACAATTCAAAGTGTTGGTTTTGACCTATAAAGCCCTTCATGGCATCGGACATGCGCCTTCTGCCGCACGAATTCCAGCAACCGATTAGGTCCCACAGAGTTGGCCTTCTCCGGGTCCCGTCAACTAAACAATGTCATTTGGCGGGTCCCAGGGGAAGAGCCTTCTCTGTGGCGGCCCCGACTCTCTGGAACCAACTCCCTCCGGAGATTAGAACTGCCCCCACCCTCCTTGCCTTTTGTAAACTCCTTAAAACCCACCTCTGCCATCAGGCATGGGGGAATTGAGGCACACACACCCCGGGCCTATACAATTTATGTATGGTATGTTTGTGTGTATGTCTGTTTTAATAATGGGTTTTTTAAAAGTTTTTTAAATTTATTAGATTTGTTATGAATTGTTTCATTGTATGCTGTGAACCGCCCCAAGTCTACGGAGAGGGGCGGCATACAAATCTAATTAATAGATAGATAGTGTTGTGGTTCCGTCTGAGGCCCCTCCGGGAACGGCTGACCTTCTGTCGGTTTCCAGCTCAGAGGGAGAGGCTGAGGAACAGGAGGTGCAGACAGACGAGGAGGAATCCCAGGCTGAAAAAGAGGGAGGACAGCCAGAGTCCCACCAGGGGGAGCTCTCCTCAGCAAGCAGCCTGGATTCCTTAGAGGAAAGTGCACAAGCCATAATTGATCTGCGACAACGAAGAGCTAATCAGAGACGGAGTCAATTGGCTAAATACTTTCAGCATTAAAGTGGCAGCAGCTGGGTTTGGGTGTGGTGCTCTTGGGAAAGGCTAAAAGGCAGACCCACCCTTCCTGGCTTGTGGAGTTTTATCTTTGAGAGTCGTGGGACCTGGCTGTGAACTTTGGTGTCTTGGAATCCTGGTTTGTGCCTTTGACTATTGAAACCTTGGGGGGGGGGTGCCAGCAAGAAGCTTGCTGTATTGTCTGGACATCAGGACCCTGCTGTACCGTATTATATCCTGTCTGTTGGGAAGAACAGGTTTTCCTCTGTGCTTATTTTTTCCAGTTATAAAATACTTTTGGCTTTTACCAGAGTGTCTGGCTGTTTTTTCCAGTTGGTGTTGAGGTCTGGGGGAACCCAGACAGAACAGATAGATAGATAGATAGATAGATAGATAGATAGATAGATAGATAGATAGATAGATAGAATGAATGAATGAATGAATGAATGAATGAATGAATGAATGAATGAATAAATAAATAAATAAATGTTCTTACCTTCTAAAGCAGTGTTTCCCAACCTTGGCTACTTGAAGATATTTGAACTTCAACTCCCAGTATTCCCCAGCCAGCATTCGCTGCTGGGGTATTCTGGGAGTTGAAGTCCAAATATCTTCAAGTGGCCAAGGTTAAGAAACATTGTTCTAAAGAATGATTGCCGTAATTGGATGTATCTACCTTAATGAAAAGAAGGAGTAATAGTGACATCAAAGGTGGGTTTCAGCAGGTTCTAGCCTGTTCTGGAGAACCAGTAATGGAAATTTTGAATAGTTCGAAGAACCGGTAAATACACCATTTCTGACTGGCCCCATCCCCATCTATTCTCTGCCTCCCACATTCCATCTGATCGGGAGGAAATGGGGATTTTTCAATCACTTTCCCCTGGAGTAGGGAGGGAATGGATACTTTGCTGCATCCTTCCCCTGCCACGCCCATTAAGCCACGCCCACCAAGCCACACCTACAGAACCGGTAGTAAAAAAAAAAATGAAACCCACTGGGTGACATGATAGCAGTGTTCCAATATCTCAGGAGCTGCCACAAAGAAGAGGGAGTCAAGCTATTCTCCAAAGCACTTGAAGGCAGGGCAAGAAGCAATGGAACCAAGGAAGGAAGGAAGGAAGGAAGGAAGGAAGGAAGGAAGGAAGGAAGGAGTGCACTATATCACATACTCTGATTTAGTGACATTGCTTCAGCATTTAACAATTCAGTTGTGTGTAAACCTTCACCTGATAAATGAAAAGCATTCTATCTGTTCTTTTATCTCCAATTCTTCCAGAATTAAACATGCTTAGTATTATCTAATCAAGGAGCGAAGCAATCTATTATTTATTTATTTATTTATTTATTTATTTATTTATTTATTTATTTATTTATTTATTTATTTATTTATTTATTTATTTATTTATTTATTTATTTATTTATTTATTTATTTATTTATTTATTTATTTATTTATTTATTTATTTATTTATTTATTTATTTATTTATTTATTTATTTATTTATTTATTTATTTATTTATTTATTTATTTATTTATTTATTTATTTATTTATTTATTTGAGTTGAAAGGGACCTTGCAAGTCATGAAGTCCAACCCCCTGTTCAAGCAAAAAACCCTACACCACCCCAACCAGATGACAGTCCAATATTCTTTTGAATGTGTCATGCGATGGGACATTCATAACCTCTGCTGGCAGGCTGTTCCACTGGTTGATCGCTCTCACCATCAGAAAGTTCTTCCTTATTTCCAGGTTGAATATCTCCTTGGTCAGTTTTGAGGTCTTTGAGGTCATTCAAAATGGAGAAAAAACAATTTTGTCCTATGCCACGTTGGAGACTTTATACCAAATTTGAAAATTAGTAAGAGGAGGAGCATGTATAACTCCTTAAATCTCATTGGGCACAATGATAATGTAGGGTAGGTGTTATGTTCTAGCACCAACCCCCCCCCCCCAGGAATCCAATGCAAACTATAATAAAGGGTTTACTTTGTACAAGGAATATTTACAAGTAAAGTTATTTCAAATAAAATCAAAATCTCTAAATGTCTTTGCTGGAATGAGCAGAGAGTCTTAGCAGCTATCCAGAGAAAGAGATAAACACAGTAATAATTATCCCAGCTGTAATAGTGTTCAGAAGTAGAGATAATAATCTTTAAATCCAGAGCTCTTCTGAAAGGCAAGAATGTCCATTTAAATGCAAGCTGAATTACCACAAAGTTAGAATTTGAATTACCAAATCACCACGAAGCTAAAATGCCTGAAAGAAACGCAATGAATTGGTGCATGCCTCACCCTTAAATAGTGTGAGGGCATGACCCAATAGCCAGCAGTACTACTCATGGGTAAATCTCCTCTTAGCCAACCACTCATGTTTCCTTGATGCCCCGTGCACTCTGGCATCCAGAAGAGGTTCCTCCTCTTATCCTGACTCAATCACCACAGGAAATGCAAAATCATTCCTCACAGGAAGTGTTAATTCACTCATCCCAGTAAGTGTAAAAGGTCCTGACTGTTCTGACCCTGACCCCTCATCTTCTTCCCTGTCAATCCGAGGTGCCAGGAGCACAGGACATCTATGCCGGGCCTTCACAGTCTCTGCCTTCCATCTCCATTTTATCTTCAGTGTCTTACTCCTGGTTTGGAACTGAACCAGATGGATTTCCCCCCCCCCAAAACTCTCGCATCTGGACACATCTTGTTGTGTAAACATCTAAGCTGGCAACTTCAAATATCAACCAACAAATGCTCTACCCTCCACATCGGCAAAAAGAATCCAAAACTCATATATGAACTGAATAAACAAATCCTCACAGCCAACCCACATTCAGTAAAAGACCTTGGAATACTAATATCAAATGACCTAAGTGCTAAAGCCCACTGCAACAATATCACCAAAAAGGCTTCCAGAGTTGTTAACCTGATCCTACGTAGCTTCTGCTCCGGCAATCTCACACTACTGACTAGAGCCTACAAAACTTATGCCAGACCCATTCTCGAATACAGCTCATCTGTCTGGAACCCACACCACATCTCAGACATCAACACTATCGAAAATGTCCAAAGATATTTCACCAGAAGAGCCCTTCACTCCTCCACTCGAAACAGAATACCTTACGAAAATAGACTAACTATCCTGGGTCTTGAAAGCTTAGAACTGCGGTGCCTAAAACACGATTTAAGTATTGCCCACAAGATCATATGCTGCAATGTCCTTCCGGTCAATGACTACTTCACCTTCAACTGCAACAACACAAGAGCACACAACAGATTCAAACTTAATATTAACCACTCGAAACTTGACTGTAAAAAATATGACTTTAACAATCAAGTTGTCGAAGTGTGGAACTCATTACCGGACTCAATAGTGTCAACTCCCAACCCCCAACATTTCTCCCTTAGACTATCCACGATTGACCTCTCCAGGTTCCTAAGAGGCCAGTAAGGGGCGTACATAAGTGCACTGATGTGCCTAACGTCCCCTGTCCAACTGTCTTTCCTTTTCTCATATATCTTATATATTCTCTCCCTCTCATCTACTTCTCTTCTTTTTTACTTACTATCGCTATATATATTAATGTCTATTTTCTTCCATATGTATTGTATATTGGACTGTTCTGTCTGGGTTCCCCCAGACGCCAACACCAACTAAAAAGAGTAGCCAGACACGCTGGTAAAAAGCAAAGTCATTTTATATCTTTGAAAACAAACACAGATAACAAAAACTGTTCTTACAAACTGGAATGCTGTGAAGCTTCACAGAAGAGTCACGACGGCCAGACAATACAACAGGCTTCTTGCTGGCACACACACCACTGTAGATAATAAAACCCACGCCTCCCCCAAGTTTTCAGCCTTCAAGGCCACAAGCCAGAATCAGAGACGTCAAGGATCGAAGCAAGGTCACAGGACTCCCAAAAGATAACTCTCCACAATACAGGAAGGGCGGGCCTGCCTTTTCAACTTTTCTGAGGAGAACCACACCCAAACCCAGCTGTTGCCTATTAGGGATGGAAATACCTGACTAATTGTGCCCTTCGTTGTGCTGCCCTTCTCTGCCTCATATCTATGATGGCTTGTGCGTTCTCATCTAATGACTCCAGGCTACTCGCTGGGGAGAGCTCCCCCCCGGGGGTCTCAGGCTGTTCCCCCTCCTCCTCGTCCTGACATTCCTCTTCCCCGTCTGCCTGGTCCTCCTCCTCCTCCTGTTCCTCGTCCTCCTCCTCTGAGCATGGAGCCGGCAGAGTTCCAGCCATTCCCTGAGGAGCCTCAGACTGAATCACAACATTGGACAAAGAATAAATAAATAAAAAATAAATAAATAAGCTGCTATGGAGACTTTGTGATAAAACACTAGGAGGAACAACCTGCATATAACATTTTGGCGAGACTAATTGCATTGACCTCAACACTAACCTCTTTTTCAGACATGGCTGAGATGGAAACTGGGCCTGAAGGAAATGCCAGCTGAAACACAAAGAGATATTTTCCTTTCTTCTCATAAAACACCGTCCGTAATAAACGAAACCTCTATGAAAGTCTGTATCGCATCCTATGAATTATTGCAAAGGGGTTTTCTTTGTAGTTGAACAAGCTACAGCCTCTTGTATTCCTGACTAATGCCATAAATCCACGTAGCTCTCCGTCTCTGTCTACGCATAATGTGTCTCGTCTTGTTTACTTATTACCAATGATTTATTTATGGAACGGCATACATGCATTACCTATCAAAGCAGGGTGGCAGATCCTTTAAGCTGGAAATAAAGAGCACATTTCAAATGGGAGGGGCTGGAAAGTTATTTGTAATAAACTGGAGACTACTTGGGATGATGGTTTAAAACACTGGTGTTCTGGTCGGGTCTGTGAAACCCGAAATCAAAGTTTGAGACCCTGTAAAAAAGTTTCCCTGCATATCTGAAACTTGAAATTTCGTGACTCTGCATCATTTCAGGGGTTCTCTCTATGAGAATTTTTTTTGGGGGGGGGGGGGTAGGGGGCTTCTTTCTTGCTGAAAAAAAAATAGGTCTAAAGTTCTGTTCCTGGGTCACCCTGACCCGGCCTGAAAATTCTGCATTTGAGGTGCCTATGTTTGGTCAATTTGAAAACTTTTTCCACTTGGAAAGTAGTCTGAACATTTCTGCACACAATGATATTTGATTTTGATTGATTTGATTTTATTGGCTTTGTATGCCGCCCCTCTCCGTAGACTCAGGGCGGCTAACAACAGTAGTAAAACAGCATATGACAATCCAATATTAAAACAGTTGAAAACCCTTATTGTAAAACCAAACATACATACAGACATACCATGCATAAAATTGTAAAGGCCTAGGGGGAAAGAGTATCTCAGTTCCCCCATGCCTGGCGGCAGTGGTGGTTTTTAAGTAGCTTACAAAAGGCAAGGAGGGTGGGGGCAATTCTAATCTCTGGGGGAAGTTGGTTCCAGAGGGCCGGGGCCGCCACAGAGAAGGCTCTTCCCTTGGGTCCCACCAAGCGACATTGTTTAGTTGACAGGACCTGGAGAAGACCCACTCTGTGGGACCTAACTGGTCACTGGGATTTGCGCGGCAGAAGGCAGTCCCGGAGATATTCTGGTCCGGTGCCATGAAGGACTATGTACTGTTTTTATTATTCTTGTGAGCCACCCCGAGTTTGCGGAGAGGGGCGGCATATAAATCCAATAAATCTAATCTAATTTAATCTATAACCAAAACTTTGAATTGTGACCTGGTGGCAGAGGTGGGTTTTAACTGAAAAAAATAATGCTTATAAGTACCTAAAACGAAATAGCCCCGGGAACATAACTTTAAGGTGTTTTTTTGAGCAGAACAGCAGGGTTAATGATGAACAGGACCACATTGCTTGAGATCCTGTGCAAGAGAGAGAGAGAGAAAGAAAGAAAGAGAGATGCTGAGAGTGCCGGGGTTTTATGCCCTCTGTTGGGCTTTGAATTTGAGCTTATGTTCTGATTGTTGTCAAACTCCCATGGAGCCATGCAGGTCTAACTTTGTAGGTTGTCTTTTGAGTCCCATGCTTGGTTGACTCCTGCTGGATGATGATCAGTGGTGGGTTGTGTTCTGTCCCAGCAATGAGCCCCCCCCCCAAGAAATAAGCCCCCACACACTGATTTTACAAGGTTTAAGCATCTAATTCTAATATTTTAGGAGGAGGGAGGTTTGGATTTAGAAAGCCAACAAAGCAAGGAATAAGTCTGTTTAGTGCCAGCTGCTAATTAGAGTCCAAAACAGAAACCAAAACTCACAGATATTTTCTTTGACCACACAGCTCTCATTAACTGACTCACTCTGAGTTGGCAAAAAGCCGGGAGATAATGAGCCCAACTCCCCAGTTCGTAATTCATCATTGAAATAATAATATCCCAATAGAGAAATTGAAGAGGACATCTGTTGTGGTTAGCTCTGGCCCAGCTCCTGCCCCAAGGACTGTGGATATGGGGGAGACATCCACATGCTGCAGGCCTGTTTTGCCCCCGGTGGAATCTGCTGATGAAGGCTCCTCTGACCAAGAATACATGAGTGACAGGGAGGAGGAGAGTGGAGCAGACAGCTCAGAAGGAGATCAATTATCTAGCTCCTCCTTGGATTCAGAACAAGAGTTAATGATACAGCCACACATGTGGAGAGCAATGCATAGGCAACAACAACTGAGAGATTATTATCAAAGAAAATGAGGTTGGGTGGGGCTGTGGTGATTAGTGAGGCTGCTATAAAGAGCAGCCTGTGGGTTTGGCCATTGTGGAGGACTATCTGATCGTTGTGTTTCGTGACTGCTTTACTGACTTGGACCTTTTGTGTGCTGATTTTTCCCCACTTTGAAACTAAACCAGAGCAAAGTGTGTTTCACTTTTTGAAAGAAGAAGGACTGTGAATTGCCTCACAGATGCAAGCTAAGTATCACAGAACTGATAAGGGACTTGAACAAATTACCAGTTTGTTTGGAGATGAGTGCTCTTTGCTATACCAAAAGAGGGCTTAGTTTAAGTGATTTTTTATTATAAAGAACATTGTTTTGAATTTTCAAACGTGTGTGTGTCTGAAATTTGTACCTGTGAATTTTCAGGAGAAGTCTACCAGAGAGCCCGACAGAACAACATCTGGAACATAACAAAACCTCGTGACGCACTGAAGCATCACGGGGTTCAATCTTAAATAGCCTAAGGTCATGGCCAATTGTTCTAGATATTCTATCCACACAGAGACCTCCTCTTGCTTAGCCACTCATGCCTTCTGGCAACCCTGTGTACCCTAGCATCAAGAAGAGGCTCCTCCTCTTCCCCTGAGTCACTCACGTGCACCTCTGGAGGTGCAGAAGGCTCTGGTTGGCTTTCATCCTCTAACACCACCTCTAACACCACATCCTCACTATCAGACTCAGGTGTGAGGAACACGGACAAGGGTACCAGGCCACAATTGTCTCTCAATCCTTGGGATCCATGACCAGCTGCATGAGATATAGCTAAGCCACAACAGGTTGCTACCAGTTTGCCCTGCACATGGCAAAATGGTAGTGGTGGCAACGGGAGGCACTGCACAGCCACCCAGACATCTCTGTGCATGCGTAGAAGCTTCTGCATATGCACAGAAGCATGCACGAACGTGCACAAACTCATCCCCAATATACAGTAGTACCTCTAAATACGAGTTTAATTCATTCCAGAACCAAGCTTGTATGTCGGATCAACTTGGATCTCGAACGAATGCCTTTAGACTTTGTTTTTCCACCGCTGAGATAACCAGAAGCAAGGATTCTTGCGCCACCTAGTGGAAGCTCGGCTCATATCCCGAATTTGAGCTCGGATGTCGAACAGAAACTTCGCTCCTGTCGTGGCTCGTAACTTGGAATACTCGCAATGTGGAGCAGCTCGTATCTAGAGGTACTAATGTACTCTCAATAGCAAACCAGTAGGGAAGGTAATTGAAATCCACTACTGGTAATAACATAGCAATTCCTACTAGGGCTCTGCCTGAAGGAGGTAGATCTTTGTTATGCAGAATAGACTGGCCCAGGATTTAATGGCCCATTGACAAAGGTGGAGGGCTGAATTTCTGCTTCCCTTTGAAGGGAAATATTCTGCCCTTTTAATATTTCCTGATATATCTCAACCCTTCCTAAGAGAGGGGTGGGTGCTAACTTCCCACAAAAGAAAGATTAAATAACAGGTCTTTTTAAAAAAAATCATTTTTCTCATTCTTTTGGATTTGAAGGCATTTTCCCCCATGTGTTTGTTTTAAGCCGTTTTCAAATTTAATAAAGCTTACTTCTTTTAATTCTGAAAATTAAAATAATTAATTTTAATTTTGAAAATTGAAATAATTAATTTTAATTCTGAAAATTGAAATAATTAATTTTAATTCTGAAAATTGAAATAATTAATTTTAATTCTAAAAATTGAAAGGATTAATATTAATTCTGAAAACTGAAAGGATTAATATTAATTCTGAAAATTAAACCAAACAGTGGAAGTTTGTAAGAAAAGATTGGACAACCATTTGTCCGGAATGGTTTAGTGTTCCCTGCCTAAGCAGTGGAGTGTACTGGAAAATGACAAAATCAGTTTCTTTAAAAGAAAATCCAATCAAAATGTTCTATAGGTGGCACCTCCCACCAAATAGGATAGCAAAAATGTTCCCAAAGACTTCCCCCTTATGTTGGAAATGTAAGAAGGAAATAGGGTCTTACTACCATCAATGGTGGATGTGTAGCAAAGCTGGACTCTATTGGAAAATGATAGAAAAAATAATAAAAGAAATTGTAAAGCAAGACATAGAAATAACCCCGGAATTTTACTTACTGGGAATTACTAACCAGACTTACAAGAAAGAAATTTTATATTTAGTTATACATATTTTGACCACGGCTAGGATAATATATGCGCAAAATTGGAAAGGGAAAGACATCCCCAAAGAAGAAGAAGTTATTAAAAAAATATTGGATTGCGCTGAAATGGATATGATGACAAGACGGTTAAAAGATCAAGAAGATACGGAATTTTATGAAACATGGAACAAAGTTTATATATGGATTAATAAGAAGAAACAGTAAAAGGTTAAAATAAACAAACAAATAAATGAGTGAACTGTTTTCGTAGAGATAAGATTTATATGTTATATTAAAATTAGTTAGAATATGATTTTAGAAGTATATTAGAATTAGTTTATATATGAAGAATTATTATGAGAAGAATTTTAAAACTATATTAGAATTAGTTTATATATGAATAATTATTATGAAAAGTTAAACAAATTATTTCTTTACATTTATAACAATGAATTGAATTTCAAATATGTATTCTTTTTTCTGTATTCAAATTTATACTTTTGAAATAAGCGGGGAAAATACAACCCCATTTTTTGTGTTAAATGTATGTTTGTCTGTTTGTTCATTTTATGAAAATCAATAAAATTTATGGGGGGGAAAAAAAGAAAACCTTCAAGGTCTCTTCCAACTCTATTTTTTGGTTATTTGGTTATTACCGAAAAAACTCCATGGACCCATCAGGAAGATTATCAAGAACCAAGTTTCACTTACTGTTGCTGTGCTGGGTAAAAAGCAATTGTGAAGTTATTCTCTCTTCTTATTGAATGTGAAATTGAAAGTTTGGAACTAGTACCAGAAAGACCAGGGAGGTTAAGTAGGGCTGACAGATAACATTTACACCAAAAACCACATTTCATTATATTGCAAGCCCAAAAGCCAAGTTTTGCTGAACTTCAGAGTATCAGGTAAGGGCACTCAATATATATATATCAGTAGTGGGTTGCTACTGATACGGTAAAGAATGCTGCACCAGTAGTAAAACTTGAGCTGAACGTGCAGTTACGGGTGTCTTGCACACATACACATGCATCCCAGTGTGTTTTTGCTTCTGTGCATGTGCAGAAGTCATAGAAAAGCCAAATTTGCCTATTCCTGGGTTAGTAGGTTATGGCTTTAGTCTGGCAAGATTCTGTCTATTGGATATAAGCCAATAAAGAAGTGAACTTTGATTAGATTGTTATGTCATTCTTGGGTTGGGTGATCAACATATGTATGTAATGCCCATCCTGCTTGTACCATTACCTTGTAGGGTAATTGACACTACAGGAGAGGAATAAGAGATACAGTAATACCTTAAATCAAGAAAGAAATTAGATAATTGATAGAGAGAGAGAGACAGAGAAATGACAGACAGTAGAGATTTTATTTATTTATTTATTATTTAGATTTGTATGCCGCCCCTCTCCGCAGACTCGGAGATAGATAGATAGTTAGATAGTTAGATAAGATGGATAGATGGATAGATGGATAGATGGATAGATGGATAGATGGATAGATGGATAGATGGATAGATGGATAGATGGATAGATGGATAGATGGATAGATGGATAGATGGATAGATGGATAGATGGATAGATGGATAGATTTTTATTAATATTGATTGTTTCTTCAATGCTTATTGAACCCTATGACAATCCTTAAGCGTTGTAGCTTCGGAGGGGGCGGCATACAAATCTTATTATTATTATTATTATTATTATTATTATTATTATTATTATTATTATTATTATTATTATTACCACATGATTCTTGACAAATGGATCTATTTTCCTTTATGTACACTGAGAGCAAATACACCAAGACAAATTTCTTGTGTGTGCAATCACACTTGGCCAATAAAGAATTTTATTATCTTGAAGATAATTGAAGACACATACCGCAGAGATTCTTAGGAAAATATTTACTTGTTTTGTAGCAAACCTATACGCAGTTTGCATTCGTTGCCAATCAATTTCCGGTCACAATTCAAAGTGTTAGTCATCACCTATAAAGCCCTTCATGGCACCGGACCAGGGTATCTACCAGACCGCCTTCTGCCGCACGAATCCCAGCGACCGGTTAGGTCCCACAGAGTTGGTCTCCTCCGGGTCCCATCAACTAAGCAATGTCGTTTGGCGGGACGCAGAGGAAGAGCCTTCTCTGTGGCAGCTTCGACCCTCTGAAATCAGCTCCCCACAGAGATTAGAACTGCCTCCACCTTCCTTGCCTTTCGTAAACTCCTTAAAACCCACCTCTGTCGTCAAGCGTGGGGGAACTGAAACATCTCCCCTGCCTATGTAGTTTTCTGTGTATGATATGACTGTGTGTATGTTTTTTATATATTGGGGTTTCTTGTTTTTTAGACTTTTTAAATGTATTCTTGTTATTTTAGATTCTAACTATTAGATTTGTCATTATATATTGTTTTTATCATTGCTGTAAGCCGCCCCGAGTCTACGGAGAGGGGCGGCATACAAATCTAAATAATAATAATAATAATAATAATAATAATAATAATAATAATAATAATAATAATATTATTATTATTATTATTATTATTATTATTATTATTATTATTTACACTGTCGCTATCTCTCTAGCTGTTACTATGGAAAGTACTCACAATTCTCTAACTGCTAATCTCAGTTACAATATTCAGCTACAAGTCTTCAGCCACCACAAGCCACACTAATTCACAAGCCACTCTAAACATATTAAGCCACAATACCTTCAAGCCAAGCCACCAGCCACACCTATGCAAAGATGCGTTATACTTTTTTGTCAGCCAATCAGATTACATTGCAATTTGCATATTCACCGTGACAAAGCAGTTTTACAATTCTTCTCTCCTCCTGCAACTTGGAAAATTGCATCTCTATATATACCTTGAATACAGTTCATCTGTCTGGAACCCATACCACATCTCGGACATCAACACCCTTGAAAATGTCCAAAGATACTTCACCAGAAGAGCCCTTCACTCCTCCACTTGAAACAGAATACCCTACGAAAGCAGACTATCAATCCTGGGTCTAGAAAGCTTAGAACTACGACGCCTAAAACACGATTTAAGTATTGCCCACAAAATCATATGCTGCAACGTCCTGCCTGTCAATGACTACTTCAGCTTCAACCGCAACAACACAAGAGCACACAACAGATTTAAACTTAATATTAAGCGCTCCAAACTTGACTGTAAAAAATATGACTTCAGTAACCGAATTGTCAAAGTGTGGAACTCATTACCGGACTCCACAGTGTCATCCCCAAACCCCCAACACTTTACCCTTAAATTATCCACGGTTGACCTATCCAGATTCCTAAGAGGTCAGTAAGGGGTGAGTACAAGTGCACTAGAGTGCCTTCCGTCCCCTGTCCTGTAGTCTCTCCTATATCTCCTATGTCTTTCTTCTATTCCTATATCTCTTCTTCTATTCTTTAATTGATACATGTTACTATATCTTCTCTTCTCTTCTTTCTTAGATATATTTTACTATGAGTATCTCCTCTATAACCTTCATCATGTATTTTACTATGTATATATAGATATATACCCACTAAAACCCTGATTGTGTATTGTATAAAATAAATAAAAATAAATAAATAAATGTTGTCTGAACCGACAACAACCCACTACTGGTTTCCACTTCTATGAAATTTCACTGGCCGTTATGAAAAGACCCACTGAATGAATTCTTGTCTTTATTCCCTGAACATTTAATAAGAAATGCGGAATGAAACAGAGGTCAATCCAGCATCGCCCTTAGCTATTTCGTAACTCAATATGCCTTGGACCTCGGGAGAACAAAACCCAAGAGGTGTATTTTATTCCTTTACTGATACACTTGTTTATTCAGTGTGTACCTTTCACGATCACAATCTTTGCCACTTTTGAAACGAATTTCAAAAAGCGTAATCTTTTCATCAAACTGCAAGATGGATTGATTTCCTGTTTTCTTTTGCGGCTAGCTTGCTGGAAATACATTTCTGGTCGGAGGCTGTGGAAGGTGTACTATAGCTGGAGTAGGATTTGAAGATTGATTATTTAATTAATCTATTTATAAGCTGCCAATCGCCCCCCCCCTGTCCCCCCCGGTCACCCTAACAACTCTAGGGGACGTGTAACAAATTAGTTGATGCATGGATTAATTTAGAATTAAAGTTGTTCCACGGAGGTTTGACACGAAGGGAGAAAAAAAAATAAACTAATAATTCTGAAATTCGTTCCAGTTTAGGTGCTTTAAAAAGGAACAAGGAACAGCAAGGACTATTTGCAACTGGATTTTTATAGATCTATGAAATGCTAAATCCAGTAAAGTTATCCTATTCCGCTAATAAGAAGGTCACTACCTACCTGAGGCTTTTCTTACCCATGCTGGCATTTAGTAAATCAAACTCTGGTTGCAAATTAGAAGAGGAAATTAAATGTGCTCCGCAGCCAATGTCTCTGCTTATAGATTGAAAGTTTAAATGCCATTTGGGGTAAAGGTTTGGCTGGCTTCCATATGTCGGGTCCTTAATATGAATGAAAGGAAAACAGGAGAAATATTCTGATTGTATTTAGTTTCATAAGAAGCTGCATTTTGTCTGTCAACTTCCATTATTTTATTTGTATTTCTATTTATTAGATTTGTATGCCGCCCCTCTCCGAAGACTCGGGGCGGCTAACAACAATATAAAAAGACAATGTAAACAAGTCTAATATTAAAAATAATCTAAAAAACCCCAATTTAAATAACCACTAATACTTACAAGCATACCATGTATAAATTCTATAAGCCTAGGGGGAAGTGAATTTCAATTCCCCCATGCCTGACGACAGAGGTGGGTTTTAAGGAGCTTGCGAAAGGCAAGGAGGGTGGGGGCAACTCTGATATCTGGGGGGAGCTGGTTCCAGAGGGTCGGGGCCGCCACAGAGAAGGCTCTTCTCCTGGGTCCTGCCAAACAACATTGCTTAGTCAACGGGACCTGGAGAAGACCAACTATGTGGGACTGAATCGGTTGCTGGGATTCGTGCGGCAGAAGGCGATCCCCGAGATATTCTGGTCCGATGCCATGAAGGGATTTATCGGTCATAACCAACACTTTGAATTGTGACCGGAAATTGATGGGCAACCAATGCAGACTGCGGAGTGTTGGTGTAACATGGGCATACCTTGGGAAGCCCATGATTGCTCTCGCAGCTGCATTCTGCACGATCTGAAGTTTCCGAACATTCTTCAAAGGTAGCCCCATGTAGAGAGCGTTACAGTAGTCGAACCTCGAGGTGATGAGGGCATGAGTGACTGTGAGCAGTGACTCCCGGTCCAAATAGGGCCGCAACTGGTGCACCAGGCAAACCTGGGCAAATGCCCCCCTTGCCACAGCCAAAAGATGATTTTCCAATGTCAGCTGTGGATCGAGGAGGATGCCCAAGTTGCAGACCCTCTCTGAGGGGGTCAATAATTCCCCCCCAGGGTGATGGACGGACAGATGGAATTGTCCTTGGGAGACAAGACCCACAGCCACTTCATCTTATCAAGGTTGAGTTTGAGTCTGTTGACACCCATCCAGACCCCAACAGCAGAAATGTATATATTGGTGTTGTTTGTTTTGTTTTCTAGGACTAACGTCCCTGTTCCAGGGGGGGTCGAATGTCAACCTTCGCTATGCTGCTGCTTTCTTTTGCTTGGTTGTTATAGAGACAGGGGGGTAGAGATCAAGGGGGGGGATTGGGAAGTGTGCAGGAGGAGAGTAAGTTTTGATTTCCCAGGCGCCAGGCGGAGACCGTTAGATGGAAAATTCCTGAAGTCCGGGAGGAGCAACTTGTGCCACCTGATGCATCTGAACAATGGAGATTGGGCGGATGCCCAACAGGGGGGTGAAAAGGGTTTTTTTATTTTATTTATATTTTATTTTATTTATTCATTTGTCCAATACACAATACATTTGGAAGGGAATAGACATGAAGTAATATATATAAAGATAATATGTAAAAATAGAGGAGAAGATATATGAAAGGAAGAAAATATATATGATATATGAGATAAAGGAAAGACAATTGGACAGGGGACGAAAGGCACACTAGTGCACTTATGTACGCCCCTTACTGACCTCTTAGAAACCTGGAGAGGTCAATCGTGGATAGTCTAAGGGAGAAATGTTGGGGGTTAGGGGTTGATACTACAGAGTCTGGTAATGAGTTCCACGCTTCGACAACTCGATTGTTAAAGTCATATATTTTACAGTCAAGTTTGGAGCGGTTAATATTAAGTTTGAATCTGTTGCGTGCTCTTGTGTTGTTGCAGTTGAAGCTGAAGTAGTCATTGACCGGTATCTTGTGGGCAATACTTAAATCGTGTTTTAGGAGCCATAGTTCTAGGCTTTCTAGGCCCAGAATTGTTAGTCTATTTTCGTAGGATATTCTGTTTCGAGTGGAAGGGTGAAGGGCTCTTCTGGTGAAATATCTTTGGACATTTTCAAGGGTGTTGATGTCCGAGATGTGGTGTGGGTTCCAGACAGATGAGCAGTAGTCTAGGATGGGTCTGGCAAAAGT